>NC_091147.1:27105848-27405848 GCF_041381155.1 Argopecten irradians | reverse complement strand
TGTTCCACAAACTCCAACCACCATATTATGTTCGCTCCAACCTCTTTTCTTTGACATATTATGGCCTTCAACGTTTCATATTCTGTTCGTTCCAATCCCATCACCAATATTGTACATTGATTATGTCTTTCAATTCATCGTTGACGTCTTCTTTGGCCACCTCCCTCCCCTCCCTTCTCTGCTCCGCCATCTCCATCTTCCTTCCATCACTTTCCTTCCTCCTCGTTCCTTTCTATTCCATATCTCTTCTTAAGCCCCCCCCCTCTCCCCATCTTCCTTCATTCTCTCTCTCCCCTCCATTCTTTTTTTCTTCTTTGTTATCCACCCTCAGTCTCTTTCACCTCCTCTTTCACATCCCCACCTCCCCTCTCTGTCTCCCCCATTCTTTTTTTTCAGTCCTTGTTCATCGTCTCAGTCTTCCCACTTCCTCTTTCCATCCCTCACCTCCCCTCTCTGTCTCCCGTCCATCCCCTTCCCTCCCCCATCCATCCCTTCCCTCTCAGTCTCCCGTCCATCCCCTTCCCCCACCCTTACCCTCCCTCCACCCTCCCTTACCCTTCGCCTCCCCTCTCTGTCTCCCCCGTCCATCCCCTTCCCTTCCTCCATCCCTCCATCCCTTCCCTCACCCCTCCTCTCCCTCTCTGTCTCCCGTCCATCCCCTTCCCCACCGTCACCCTCCCTCACCCCTCCCCTCCCCTCTCTATTTCCTGTCTATCCCCTTCCCCACCCCTCCCTCACCCCGATCCCCTCCCCTTTCTGTCTCCGACCCATCCCCTCCCCTCTCTTATTTCGGTCAGGCAGTACTGGTAGTATATATGATACGGAATGATAGAGAGATAGTATCAGTTGCTCCGGCGGAGGAGACACGGAGATAAGTTAAGACAGGCTGACTGTCTAAACATTGAAAGCTTTCTTATCAGCCATAATTATACAGCGAGACACTAATTAGCCATCTCTAATGCGGCAGGATGGTAAAGTACACACGGGAGCACAAACTCATCAATTTATCAACCATGTACAGGTGCATTAAGCATATACTTTTGTAATATGTTCATTTTAAAATCATAATCTACATTTTCTAAATATTTTTGTCCTGATTAAATGTTCATCATAATTATTTTGGTCCGAAATATTATAATCCAGCAGATTTCGTTTTCAAAGATTCAATTTATTTACTGTTATACATTAAGTATTGACATTGTAGTTATAGGAATTTCTATCATTTCGGCGGATAAGTAAATGCATATATGACAAGATTAACTTGTAAAATACGAAATCTGATTGAATCGCTTATTTCTTGCAACTTAACTGATATTTTGACTACTAGGGAATAGACCCCTGTTCCGAATAAATAGTTTTTCTAATTAGTTGTTATATATCCGGGAAAAGGTTGACCGGCGGACGATTTGTATTTGTAAACACCACTTTGAATATGTCATTGTTCTGACAATAAGTGGATGTTACTGTCTTCTTCACAAACTAACCATGCTCTTAGTATCTAAGTGATACTGGATGTGTCAGTTAAGGGCCGTGAATGACACTTGATTGGGAAATGTAATCTTGTTGATGCTCCAAATGACTGCCTTACATGCCAAGCAGACGATTGTTTCAACACTTCTGACCACTTAGAGATGTTGTTCACAAATCTGCACGGTTTTGCCTCGTTGATTGGGAACCATTGAGGTTTTGGGTGAATATCGATAGATTTATTATATTGATTATATCACATCAACTGAGAACTCGTATAATGTATTAATTGATAAGGAAATCCTATTTTTAATAACAAAAATGCAAAATCAAAACCTTTTCGCCAATTTATTGGATTTGATTATTCCATTACGATATATCCTATAAATTAAGTTTAACAATATCCCTAAGGGAGCCCCAATAAGACGCTGTCAGCTTCTGCAAACAAATTAATTGTTCGATTGGCTCCGAGGACTCTCGTATATCATCGCGAGAGTTACGTGCAAGCAACTACGAGAACTCATTGTAATTGTAGATCCGGTTGCTTATAGAAAATGCAGTGATGATAACCCGATGTGTAAAGTTTATAATAAATATGTAAACACATACTGAATAATTCGAGGTATGTTACTGTCAAACAACGGTATGTATGCCCATTACATATATCAATAACAGCAGCATACCCCGTACCTCCTCAAACAAATTGTAAAATAAAAAAGAGGTTTTAATTCAATGTATTTTGTCATTATTTCTTAACATAAGCATTAAATAATGAATTTCATGAATGAATTGCAATAATACGTCTACTTTTGATTCCACAATAATACTGTTCTGAATAACTAGATCGAAGTAGATAATGCAATATTTTATTTTATTCTCAATATTCCATCTGTTGCCACTGCTGTGTATATATAATGTCAGTGATAGTAACCCCTGGAAAATCGAGGACTTTTAAAAGGACAACCTATGAAGGAGCACAAACGATACTTCTATTGTACTTACAACTGACGGATAATAACAGAAAACGACCGAATTGCATTTTATTATTTTGTACTGAATTGACAATATATATAATGAATAGTGGATTCTCTCGAATTAATTCCGGAAGCTGGATTATCTCGATTGATATGATTCATAGCTTTAGAAATGATACGACAACGTCTTCATGTAGAGAATGAAAATCAATTGGTAATTATCGGCTATAACATCTCACTTTCATGTCAAATACATAATCTGTGACAATCGATTGGGGTTTGTGCAATTGAATCAAGTTGACCATAATTTCTCCAGGGTTTAACCAGAAATCGAAGTATATATAATTAATCAATTATCATAACTTAATCGTTTATTTATTATTTAGCCTTCAATACTATAATTGTTTAGTTTCTTTTAAAAGCGACACACGATCCGAGGATTATCTATAATTACTAACTATTTTAAATATGTTCTAAATTACATGTGATCTGGATTTCGCGTGACCGTCAATTTAATCGCCCGGTCTTATAATTAGATATGTTCAGGAAAATTCCGCCTGATTGATATGTATAATTATGTTATTTGAATGTTTCTGAGCTTGGATATTTCGTGACTCAACGATTTTTCAATATCACATTTCATAAGAAAGCGATCTAATTTGTTCGGTGGAATTATTCATGTTTGTAGCAAAATAAAGATAAGTAAATTTTATATCTTTAAATATCTCATTGCATAACAAAGTATAAACAAAAGATATATTCTCACTCGGAATAGCTCACTCTTGTTATTAACTTAATGAATCTCATTTTCTATTGTCAAGTACAATCTTAATATCAGCAGGGTATTCATTTCTGAATATAATCCTAGCCTTGAAAGCTATTAGATTTTGAGATTTGATTTAGGCTTCTAAAGCACAAATTCGCAGGTATCTTATATAATGTCTAGACAATATCAAAACAATGACTGAATTTAACAACATGCATCTTTAATCTCGACAATGATTTTATCATCTACATACGATGGATATTCATCACTTGCACAATTATCTGTATAATTAATGTCTTCTTAAATTACTTCCAACTTAATTAAGTCCATTTTTTTTTATTTTACTTTTAAAATGTTTTGATTTTATCTCTTTCACAGGCGAAAAACCATTTGTATGTGAATATGAAGGCTGTGACCGGAGATTTGCGAACAGTTCCGACCGGAAGAAGCACAGTCACGTGCACACTAGTGATAAACCGTACAACTGCCGGATCAAAGGTTGTGAAAAAAGCTATACTCACCCAAGTTCTCTTCGAAAACACATGAAAGTTCATGAAAATTGTTTGGAGTTTGAAGAAAAACTATCTGACGATGAAAAATGTAGAACAGATATTCAAGAAATATCGCCTTTATCAAAATCTTCATCCCAAAACTCAGCATCACCCGGAAGTAGAAATCAATTCACAACAACATCTTCAAAATGTACTTCCGGGGTGACGTCAAACGTCACTTCCGGTTTGCCTCATTCCCATCCTCCGCCCAATTTTAGTGAATGGTATGTGCGTCAAGGGTCGACAGGAATTGGAAATCTTAGTTCACCTCATTTGTCCGAACAACAAACTTTTAACGCCATTGGGCACGTACACAGTTTACAACCTCCGCCCATTGTCCAGTATTCATGAGGACTGTTGTTCAAGTGGTAATTCGGTCATTAGGTAATGCAGCTATCTGTCTATCCAGTTAAAAAATGTTGATTTCATGTCATAAGTTAAACCGAAAAAAATTATTATGTTCTCAAAATACCTTTTTTATTTTTTTTTTTCTGACAAACAAAGGGGTATTGAATATTACCAGCCAAAAACGCACTCGAAAGATTCACACAGTGTTCCTTCCATAAGTTCCGATAAGTTCGCAATGGCGGATAACTCCGCCCATGTTTTCTTTAAAAATGTGCCATTAACAATCAGATTGTCTCTACATTTTGATTCACATTTTCATATTGTGAATTCATGCTTTCAAATCATTTAACTGATTTCATTAAACGTTCTCAGGGATAACAGATTGGTATTTATATATTTTTTAAATATCTATTAAACATTGACTAATCATTGCAATGTATGAATGCTATATATGGCGCCTGTAGAACGCCATTCATAAATTTTCTCTTTGTTTCATCGATCGCCACAGAAATGATATCATTGCCAGTCACACATTGATTTATTATACATTTATAAATGTGTTATATATTTTATTAAAATTGTTATCAAAAAATTAAAATTATATTTTGTTCTTTTTCAACTTGATGTTCTATCAATATTTCAACTTTATGATAATCCAGGTGTAACATACACACCATACCGCGTGGCGTGATTACCATGATGCGGCAGGTGAGGAAATGATAAATTGATATCAAGGTCGAGATTTTAATACAAAGCCTTCTGTTGTGACCAAAAAACACAAATGTATTTATATAACGAATGCACCTTGTTATCGCCACTTGAATAAATTTGAAGTAGTATGTGTCAAAAACAAAACAACGCACGTGAGAAATCAGAATATAGCGGTAGACAAGGTATGGCTATCTTCCTAGAGAGGAGAGCTCAGTCTTTTCCATTGCGGTCATTTTCTGAAAACGAAATTATCATTTATTTCAACAACGTGTAGGTATAGCTATAGTATATTGTACACCAATTTTCTTTCGCTGCTATTGAATTTCGCGATTTTCATCGTAAAGCATATTCCCACAGATTAAGTTTCGCGGATTTGACATTAAATTGAAATGTATTTTCTAAGTATAATTGTGGGTTGATATCAATTCTTAAAGATTTTTGTTTTGCGAAATTAAATTAGAAGGTATATAAAATTGGTGTTTTAAGTAAATTGAGTGATTCATGATGACAGATCATGGTTGATGAACAATGAATATTTGACTCAAGATTACCCGCAATATTTAGACTCATTTCAAAGAAAAAATGGTGATATTTTGAGGCAATGTTTTCAGTATGAATTGAACGTCAATTTAAGGAAACTAATTTGTTTTTACTCTTAACTAGTGAACTCCTGGTTCACAATGGATAATGAACCATGCTTTCTACTATCTTAATAAGATAACGAAATCTTTAAAACAATACTTGTTTCTAAATATTATAAATTGTAATTAGTTTTTTTTTTAATTTATTTTTGGAGAAATTACTGGTGCCTTGCTGACAGAGGCTTCAGAAATACATAAAGATGAAAAACTGATAAAGCACAAATATGATCTTACCTACTGCAAGAACATATCTTGAAAGGTACCTCAATTTAGACAATTAAATCCCAAAAAGGACTTTTTGTAAGCTATTAGAGACTAACACCCTACCAATAATGAAACTCAAAGGCAATAATGTAATAGTTTATTATTATTCTGTGTTATAAAAATATTTAGATTATTTTTTCTTAAAACGATAAATGTGGGATGATTATGCATTTTATAGAGCTGTAAAAAGATGTGGAATATTAATGTTAACAAACTGAAGCATATCTCCAAACAACCCAGTTTGATAACGTTCAAAATATGGAAATATAGTTTTACACGAAATAAACCCTAATACAAAAACCGAGCAAAAAATGAACGTAATCGTTCATCAATTTGTTATATATCATATTTCAGTAGTGAAATGTATTCAGTTGTACCTTACAACAGTTTCAATAAATACAAGAAGACAACATGAACGCACCGCAGTCTCCCAAAATCTCAACGCAAGCAGCACTTGTTAGAGAAAGACGGAGACCAACACTCAATGTCCTTATTTAATACCTGCAAGGCGAAACCAATGGATGAAATTTACGAAAGTATCACCAAAAATCTAGATAGCAATTGTTTAACAAAATCAATATATCAATAATGTTCTATTAGTTCATCTTTCATTAAATTATATATCTTTGCAAGAATCATAATTAGTTATATTAAAGATATTGAAGTCTAAAACATTATACAGTTTTATTTTTGCTTAACATCTAATAGTGTAATTTGTCTAAACGGGATGTCTCTTTGACCAGCAAATTTGGCTAGTATATCAAGGTTTCTGGATTACACGGGATTTACGATATTTTGTAATAACTATAAAATGCCATGTAAGAATACAGGACACATTGGGATCCGGACTGGACAAGTTAGACTCTATAGTCGGAAAGGGACAGATTTATATCAGGAGTGAAGGGAGTACGCAGAGAAAAACTACCGACTATGGTCAGAAGAAAGCAATGGTTCTGTTTGGGTTTATAACCACCCACATCCAAGAGTAAGTGTGTATATTATTCAGGCATTTGATAAACTCTACATGGCGGAATGTGTGTCTGCACCTTGTAATACAATGTCTGAAAGAGAAACTATCGAAACACGAAAAACCTATTTACTGTCATGTCATTTGATTTTTTATCCAATCAGAACAGCTGTTACATTCGACAAGGACACCATATACTCATAGTTTATGCTAGCTTACAAAAGCAATCGGGCAAGTTCCAGATTTGTGAATCTAATGTAAAGCTACATCATCTTCATACTTTTAGAAAGAGTGTCAAATATGTTTGCTCTCTTGACACGAGTATGTCAAATAAACCGAATCATTATCGGGTATTTACATGTAATAGACTCCATTGTGCTACAGAAAAGCTTGCAATTTGGAATATATTACATTTGAGTAGGCAACAATTAATATCACAAAGAACTAGAGCAAGTTAGATTACATTTCAATATTATCTACACAAAAATGACGTTATCGACTTACAAAGACGTTTGGAAACATCTGGCAGCATGACATGAAATTTCTTATCAAATTAAACGAAGCATTCTACTTTCTATTCCAATCGGAGCAAAGTATTTATATATGTGAGTTCTGCCATTGTCAGTTCTGTGTTTAAACCCTGATCCTTATGAAGTTGCAACATTTTTATTTTCAATTTTTGTCTTAAATAATATTTAGAGTAAACGAATTATTTTTCTTTTTAGTATTTTTCCCTGACGATTTGATTTCGAGATTTAGACTACTGTGTGTCTTTTTGATATCATATAACTGCCATTATATTGCGCAATTATTTTGTTTATTGCAAAACAAAATGTGAAATTAATATTTTCCTGACTTGGAATCGCCATCGTACTACGCGAGATAAAATTGCACACGAAAAGTAGTTGCTATTGACTGTCTGTAATGTTACTTTACGGAAATAAAATATACCATGGCAAATTATTTCTTTCAAATCAAAGTTTGTTTATTTTAAAAGCTGTGCCTCTCTTTTCGCGATTAATTTTTTTTGTTTCAAAGCTTTGTAATTGATAACGATTTTTTTCTTAAATTTAATCAATACATATTTTTGATATCTTTTTTTCTCATTCGCCTTTATATTTCTACCTACTGTAAAACGACTTTCGTTCGTGGCTTCTTTCGCAATGTCCACGTCAAAACAAGTTTGCGATGATTAACATTCGCAGATTAAAAACTAAATGGACATTCTTATCAATACGCGCGATGAAGATATTAATTCGCGGAGAAATTAAAGCTTTCGCGAATTGACTTTGATCGTGAATATCGGGAAAGTAAATCACGCGCGAAATCTGCCGTTTCCTTGACACCATCATGTATATTTTTTGGTATATTAACACTGTAATGGTTGTGATGGCGTTTCTTAACTAAATTGTTTATGCACTTGAAGGACTAAAACGTCGAAAGAAACGGAAAGAAGGTGAACCTACGTAGAAAGTAATATGATTTTGCTCCGCCAATTTCATTTGCACTGACCTTTACTGTAAAACAACCCATTTCTGCGTGCGACATGTTTTGCGTATGTCGCGGCTGAAAAGGAATCGCGCAAATGTTTCAAGCACAGGTAAAGTAGAACCATATAGGTCGATATCGCAAAATTAGGTCATCGTATATAAGTCGTTAGGGAGAAAAACGCCAGGTCAAATTGTGCTTCTGGATACAAAATGTGGCAATTTGGTGCTGTAGACACAGCCACCTATCAATTTGTCCCTCTCAAAGGTACACACACATTTACAGTGTATGTTGTTAAAATCATAGAGCTTACAAAATGATATATCAGTCCTACCACAAAATACTATTCCAGCAGGATCGAGAAAGAGTTTCCTTGGTTTTGACGTATCGAACAAAATGAATGAAATTTCATATGAAGGTTAGATCTTAAAAGAATGAATTATATAGTTAAATCCACTAAATCAAGACAATATTTTAAAGTTAAATCATTTATTTTAATTTTACGTTAAAGAAAAGGTACAAAACGTCAATTTGCTATCGATCAATACTTCATAGTTTTCATATTTAACGAGAATTATACGTAATTTTACCTAACTGATTGAAACAGAGAGAGACTCATAAATTGTACAGGGACATATAACATAAAGATTTTTCGTATTTCCGAATGTGAATATTTCTGATGACATTTGATACCTATCACATTGAAATCTTGACACTTCCTCTCAGCAAATTAAATTAAATATCATATCTATATGTTTAAAATACATATCGCGCCGGGAATGGTGGCACTTTGAAGTTTAATTTAACAATCGGTGAGAGATCTTACGACCCTGTCTTAACCCTTGTGTAGGTTTTCGCTGGGTTTCGGGATATTTTTGGATTAACTTCACAGAGTCCTTCCGTGCTTTATCGTTCATATTTAGCGAGCCAATTTCGACTGGGTATGTTTTGCTAGTCCACCGGGTATTACTGCTGCCCAGGGGCGCTCTGATAAGCTTTTCGATCCCAGCTGGGTGCGAGGGAGCTCTTCATCGTGGAGGTTAATAATCACGAGGGTGTCGGTTTCACGCCAGATGATGGATGGGGTGTCAATTTCGTAAGTTCGATTTTTTCTTTTTATTCCATACAGGTGGAGCGGATTACAATTCCATTAAATTAAGATACCGGTATATCAGTTTTGTATTTTTGTTATTATAAATGTTGAATGAACAGTTATCGATACTCTTTCACCATGGGAAAATGAACGGTATACAATGTAGCTTGACTACAAACATACGTGTTCTAACTTTAAAAAAATATGTTTTTGAAGGATATGCATTAAAACATTTACTTCCGCTACAATAAATTTCCCTGTTTTTCTGAAATGAGTCAGAATTTAGAATAAACATTTTAAGTGGTTTTTTTTGTATATTCCATATACTTATCATCAAATTATTTTGATGGAAACAGAGTCTTTTTTGGGTTTGTTTTCAAACCTAAAGTGGTTTCATGAGAAATGTACACAATATCAAAATTTCATACGTATTATACATTTAAAAAGGATTTTTATCTTACATTAGAATATTAACGAAATCGGGTTATTTCCCTACCGAGTGACGATCTTTGGGGAAAAAAAACCGAACAAATTATGTAGAAGTGTACCTCCCCCACATCTATAAATAGGCACACGTGCTTAACATGTACACATGGCATATTTTCTTTTATGAAACTATTTTCTTATGTACAACGACAGTTTTGCATTATTTTCATGATTAAAATATGAGAACATCTGACACTGAAATGATTTTGGATTTTGATGGATCTCGGCTATTAAGGACAAAATGGTACATCTGGGGATTTTTCTGAAAAGACTGGTTAGCTTTGAATGCATTGTCAAATGTATATCATCCCTTAAATAATACCTTATTTTATTTCTTTGAGATTTTATTTTAGTAATTATAGTAATTAATAATGGGTTTTTTCCTTTCTTTTTTGAAAATAGTCAGAATGATAAAAACGTATTACGTTCTAAAATAACTATATAATAAAAAGATATAAAATTGTTTTTGAAGCTAACAATACATAGTTGAACATGCTTGTGTCCATGAAGCCCATTACAGGACATATTAACAAGTACTTACGAGTCATAAATAACGACGTCAAAAACTAAGACATCTAAATTGCGCATTTTTCCTGGCAATGAGAGACCCATTCGTTCACACTAACGTAATCTCGCCAGATGTTAACAATTACATGACGTCATCAATGTAGAAACTTACGTATTAACGTGTACATTAAATTACACGTGCCAATATTTGAAATACTGAAGACTTACTCTGGAATTTGAAAGAACATTCTGAGTTGTTGCACTGACAATATGACTTTTGAGCTTAGCATAAAACTGCTTCGATATCCATAAGATAAATTAAAATGCCATTTTGCTGTTATGATTTTTAGTGTTAAAAAAAAGTAGCGTAGTTTTATAACAAAATTAAAACCTAATTTATGGTTGGTTGTAGCCAGTCAGAAGGGGTCCTCAAGGTTAAAAAGAAACGCATACTTGGTAAACATAAATGTACTTCATTTTCAGATCTTAAAAAAAAATTAAAAACTATGAAACAAGCTTTCCAGTATACAATTAACAGAAAAAGAGTCACCGGAAGCTATGAAACAACTTTCCAATATACAACCAACAGAAAAAGAGTCACCAGAAACTATTAAACAACTCTTCAAGTCAAATGAATACCACAAGAAAAGTGATAGACGGTTTCAATCCGACAAACAAAAGAAGAGTTGAACACATATTTTCAAAATACATTAAAGACACAGCAACTACCTAGAGATATTGCTGAATCGCTATGTGGACTTGATAATAAACAAAAACAACAAAGGGTTATCTACATAAAACAAAAATATGATTTGAACAAATATAAATCAAACAAGTATAAAATAAGCAACATAAGTAATAATATAAAAACGTAATAATGGCAAGGATATAAACAAATCCAGGCGTTTCAGAAGAATAAGCGTTGCATCATCGACATCAGCGATACAGATATAAATTATATATATCATAAAATTACTACAATCTCAATGAAGATTAGCTGAACAGCAATGGAATCTCAAGGCATAACAAAACTAGACATCTTTTGTTTATATTGCAGTATATCATTTTCGGCGTAGGGGGGTTAACATATCCCTAACCTCGCATCAACAATGATATCGAGATGGCTACCCATAGGTGTGTGATAGTTTCGAAGAGACCGGACAAGCACCGGCTGTGAAAATCAGCGAAGTAAGATAGATAATTCAATTATTCATTTGATTAATAGGTCATCTTTTTCATGAATTAGTTTCTATATAAAGACAAGTAATTACAATTAGGTATAAGGCACTTGCATTTTTCTCTTCTTGGTTCGACGTCGTATTGTTTTCAATTGAGTGTAATATTCCGCTGTCATAAAAAAGAAATATGTCTCAATACATGAGTAAAAAAGAACCATACATGTATATACATGTAACAATCGATGTTGAACAATAACCAAAAAGAATACATTCGTTAATTGAAGCATGTTTATAGCCATACGAATACATATAAACGGTAATAAGATGGATAAAATTAAATATGTGAAATTATACAATTGTTTGATAATTACATAAAACGGGTATATTACGTAATAAACCAAACATTTTTAGGATAGAATGATTGATAAGATGAACTCAAAGTATGACGAAATCGTTACAAGATACCCGCTATGTCGAGATGGAGTTACGAAAATATCGGCAGAATGTTTTGTTTATCTAGAGTTAATCGGGTCAATACTGTATATATTTAACGAGACTAGTCTGAAACGAGAACAAATTGGCGGTCAAATTTATCACGTGATATTACCATGCAGATCAGGGAGAAGAAAAACGCCGAAACGCCACCCCCACAAAAATAACCGACTGTGCAAAAATGTAAAATCCCATTATACCTAAAATACTGAATGGGTAAATACGTGAATCACTCTAGTAGTATTTTACATGTAGCACGATTGGAAATTACTAATTGAACTGAATTTTAATTTCTCTCTAAGAGAAGATGCAAGTTTAACAATAAATCTCGGATTTCACCTTATCTATCAAACTGACACAGAACTATTTTATTGAATGGTAATGAATTAGAAATGGTGATTTAAAATTACGAAACATAATATGAAATGTGAAAAAAATTTGGCCTACAAGGGCGATAAAGATATTCACAAAGTGCAGTTTCTCCCTTTTTTAGACTGTTAAATCCCCGAATAGAAAAAAATGTCTTGCAAACTCAGACAACAAAACCAATCCTATTTATTGTACTTTAAGGATTCCTTTTTAAGATGGGAGATACTTACCACGCCCCCTGACGACCAAGTCTATTGATGCTTTCGGTACACATTTTGTAACAGTTTACAAGCTTTTCAATTGCGTGTTAAAATCAAGCGCTTTATTGACACTGATGGCAATCGTTTTGTAATTTTAAATATTAATCGTTCGCAGGTTAAATACGGAAAAAAGGGTCCAATGTTTGATTTAGACGCGGTTTTATTCGTTCATTTCGTAAAGAGGACAAAAGAATTTCAATTTTGTTTAATCACTTACCATTTTCTAATAGGTTTTGGGTCACAGTTACAAATTTGTGAATAGCAGAAAACATTTGAAAATTCCACAGAAGGTAATGAATTTGAGAAGTATTTTTTTCAAGTGCTTTAAATCAATATCTTACTTCACGATATCTTACCTGATTCAAGACTTTACTAATTAATACATTCCGAAGCACAGGGGAAAATATTTCACTCTAATAATATAACTCTAATATCTTTCGCTTTGTCACGGTTGAATTTTTTTTTATTTGTAAATATAATCTAAACACTTTAAGATGTGGTCTCTACTGGCAAACAAAGTATGATTGGTAAAGAATCGGAATACGTTGATAGTCTATCTGGTTTATCATTTGAAGGTTTCTTCGCAGAAAACTTTATACATAAGTCGATATCATAAAATTACTGTGGGTTTCATTTAAATCAAATTTGATTGCTTATATATCAATATTTGTATAAAGATGTTCCACCGCTGGCAAATAACATTTATTTCTCAATAAAGAAACAGGAGCACATGCAATATTTTCCTCAAATACAATAATTACTTAATTACACCATTACCACCACTGAACAGTTTGAGTTTCTAATTTTACTTCAAGATAGAAACATTAAAAATAATTAATTGTGTCTCGTCAAAAAATCCGTGGCACTTTGTCCTATGTGGTATGAAGTACTGATTCAGCATGCGCTAAAACAAAGTAAATTATTTTTTTATTGTTTTTGTGTTAATTAAACATGATTAAAAACAAATATTTGTTTAAATGATGACTATCGTTTATTCTCTGTCGGCAATGGAGTATATTTAACTTTAGCCTGATTGAATTCTGTTACATTTGGATATTTTATTCAAAACCTCAAAAAAAAACACTTTTCACAATTTTTACATTATATAGCGGCAAAAATAAACATGGACATGTAGTGTACCTTCATTGAAATCAATAAAACATTGTACTATTTGTGATAAGTCGTTGCATTAGAAATAGTTCGTCGTTGGAGCGTCCCTTTAACACCCTATCTTCTTTTTTCACCTTGGTTCTCAAGTGGCTGTCCCGTTCTTTACAGTCTAACGTTACGAGACACCGCATCAACTTTTACGTATTGTCCATTCATCGCGGCACTTGTTATGCGGTTTATGTTGGTCTAACACTAGTCTTAAAAGAAGACAAATTCGACAAAGCCTATTTTGTCACAAGTGTCACTTACCATTCACAATAGCGCCAGGCTTACGAAAACGACCCTATGTTGACTTTTCTCGATACAATTAAACAATTTATGTCCCATCGGCACCTTCAACTTCAGAATTCATTTTGTTCCTAACATGAATCACTGAAGCGTCTGCAAGATCTGGATCAACAACCGGAAGTAGGCAATAGGTCATGATAAAACTCTCACAAAAGTCACAATTTACTATCGTTTTATTTATATGAGGAATAATCATTTCGCGAGCATGAATATGAAAATCGTGTTATGTAAATGCTTAAGAAAAGCAGAGGCTGGCTCAGCACATTGTATGAGTTGTTTAAAATGCCCCAAACATTTGAAGCGTCGTGTGAAAACGCAAACATAACTCCAGCACGGATGTCGTAAATAGACAGAACTCTTCTATCGAAAGCTCTTCATATCAATCGTTTCTGAAGTCTCATTAGGCAACGAATAAAGTCTATTTTTCCCCAGTCACTCATCCGTAAATAATCTCATCTTCGCCTTAAAAACCATCCAGGCAGAACGTCGCCTCTCATACATAAATGAAGCATTACGGCACTAAGGACTGCCGGCGATATGAATGGCGGTAATGGAGCGAGATGAACGCGTCAATTTATTTGGAGTGAGTTAGCGTTTTATAGACTGCAGTTTCTGCTTACATCGATTTAAAGGCTCCGGATCGGTGTTTCGAAAGAGAAACTGTGAATGACATTTATTCAACACAAATGCATATAGGCCGAGAGCGTTTTCCTGTAATGTGACGGTACAGGATCTTGAATGGCGGATGGATACTATGCGTGTGGGTATCATTGTATTCCGCTTACTACGCGGCAGTAGTGAATGTGTCACGTGCGATGTTGCTATTTTAGAAAGCACGTGTGGATTGGACTGCACGTGTGTTAAATCTGGCATTGTCGTCTTTTTATCCTTTTTGTCTGCATTTTCTGTATTCGATAACACATTGGGCATGCCATCTAGCTAGCTCCTGTATATTATTGTGGAACTACAGGATAAGAGGACGTTTATCTCCCCTTTGTTTCATAACCGGATCTCTGATTAATATCGCTGAAATATTAAAAGTAATATCTAACATTAAAACAACTTAAAATATCAACTTTGTTAGATTCCATAAGTCTAAGGGAATCATAAAGAACATACATATCAGATTCATCAGCCGCAGTGCTTTCTAAATTATTTATCCTATTATTGGGTGATATAAGATAATAAAACTGCAGTAATAACAAAATGATGCCTTATTTAGACGCTTTCTCTTTCCAAACACCATACTCTCAATTCAACATGGTTCTTTAGCAATATTAGACAGGTTTTGAATTTTTGTATAAGCGTACCTTTTTTGCATTTAAAGCGCTTTCACTTAAATCCAGATATTGAGTTTCAAAGTATTTTTACCAAAATTGTCAATAGAAAATGTTTCTTCGTTAGTATTTTGCATTTTGTATATATTTTGGTTTAAATAACGACCTCAGTTTTGGAGACAAAATTCCTTATCGTTCTGTATATCTGGACATATGAAATACGTTTTTCATGGAATTGATGAAACAATACAACAAGTTTACGTGCATTCAATCTAAAAGTGTACTTTTATATATTTATCTATATCGTTATGATACGGTATCATAAAAAATTGTCAGATGAACGTTTACGTTGAATACGTTGATATGTTTGTGAGTTTTCTAACCATAAGCTTTTAAAATAAAACATTCAAGACGGTATTGTAATGCCAATTGTATGTTTTATGTACACCGTATGATATAAACTGTCATTTTTTCTCTTGTTTCTGATTTTTTGCTAGTCCGCCTTTTATATAACTATGCCGTTATAATGACGCTGGAGTAGCGTACGAAGATAAAACAATTTGTAATCATATAAAAGAGTACTATTATGAAGATATGACCATTTCTTATAGACAAAAGTACAAAATTTATAACAATTTAGAAACGATATAGATTAAATGCATTTGTTTATTTTTTCATTTTTTTTTTAGAAAATGTATATGGAAGACACCCATCTTGGATTAAAAGAAATAAATACGAAGATAACTGATAAGACAAATGCTGGCTCTCAAATTTCTGGGACAGGAAATCGGGTTTTATAGTTAAAATCTTTCGCGGCCAAATGACGGAATACGACAACAGATATCCGGCGCTGATAGGGATATAAAAACGTACATTTCGTTTTGGATATTTAAATGAATAATGTTTTGTACGATAACTGATGCTGATCAAGATCTCGTCCCGCGATAATCTCGCCGATGAAGTGGAACAGGGGTTTATAAACTTCATAAATGAATTAAGATAAGAGCATAGGGTGAGCTTGATGACGTCACTGTCTTGAAGGATAAAGGCCGAGCGAATGGCCTGTTCAAGTCTTTGGCGCAACGACCTCTGTGTCTATAGTATCTAATAGTAACAATCTGTATATCTTTGTCTGGACAGTAAATTGACTCTTAAGTGAGTAACGGGATGTTACAAGTAAATAGGACGCTACAAGGGTATATTTTTTTATTTATTTATCTACAAAGTTATACAATGATACAACTAATTTAATGAACATAGTTTTGAAAATCTTCTGCTTTATGCTAGAATGATGGAGCGAATGTCCATGAGATTTAAAAAAATGTTTTTGAAACATGAAAAAATATTGATGTAAAATTTAAGCCATTATAAGTAAAATTATTGCCGACAGTGTTAATCAGTTTGATAGGTTTGGAATACATCATCAATGACCTGTATTCAGGGCTGTAAATAAAATGTTACATCAAATGATGCAAATAAATCTATTTGCAATTTAACACACTTTCGCTTGTTAAGGTTCATATTGACTGATGTTCCCATAAAAAATGGGTAAAAAAACTCAAGGAAAAATTATCCTTGAGTGACCTATTGTCGCAACATATTATAGCCTGTTGATATAGTAATAAGCATTTAAATGAACAACGTATACAGGAATATATATATCATAGCATATTATAGCCTGTTGATATAGTAATAAGCATTTAAATGAACAACGTATACAGGAATATATATATCAATGTTTATCCATCAGGACGTTTTCTCTACGGTCGATGTTAATATTCGTTGTCCCTGTATCGTATATTGGTTACTATACAATTATTGACCTACTTTCAGGCGGATACGGTGATTTATCAATCTACAGCCAATTTCGACTTCCCAACCTATCTTAATACTTATATGGTGAAACAAAAACAAGCTCCATTTGCTCAACCACTGCATTATCTCTTAAACCTTCCCCAGTACATTAGCACTACAGTCAAACCTGTCTATAATGACCACCCTAGAGACCAACAGTCAAACCTGTCTATAATGACCACCCTAGAGACCAACAGTCAAACCTGTCTATAATGACCACCCTAGAGACCAACAGTCAAACCTGTCTATAATGACCACCCTAGAGACCAACAGTCAACCATGTCTATAATGACCACCCTAGAGACCAACAGTCAAACCTGTCTATAATGACCACCCTAGAGACCAACAGTCAAACCTGTCTATAATGACCACCCTAGAGACCAACAGTCAACCCTGTCTATAATGACCACCCTAGAGACCAACAGTCAAACCTGTCTATAATGACCACCCTAGAGACCAACAGTCAAACCTGTCTATAATGACCACCCTAGAGACCAACAGTCAAACCTGTCTATAATAATGACCAGCCTAGAGACCAACAGTCAAACCTGTCTATAATGACCACCCTAGAGACCAACAGTCAAACCTGTCTATAATGACCACCCTAGAGACCAACAGTCAAACCTGTCTATAATGACCACCCTAGAGACCACGAAAAACTGTCATTATAGCAAAGTGGTCATTATACACATGGTAAACTGTGATAAAATTTATCATTGGGGACCCCGATAAAGTGGTGTTACTATGCAATGGGTCTGTATTCAGTGGTGGCAGTTAATACAAGTTTGACTGTATGAATATATATTAAGTAATGTTCAATTAATTATGTCATTTATATAGGGACGGATTAATATATTAAGTACATTGTACTTGTTTCCGAATCCAATAGCTTTTGACACATTGTGTGTGTATTGTGCTGCATCATTATCCATTATTTATTGTGTATATTCACATTGCTATACTTTTTATAGAATCATTTTATCATATTATCGAAAAAACACATTTGAAATGTTTTGGACTATTTTTTAACATACTATATCTTGATTGAAAGATATAATTCTATTCTTTTAAATTAATAAATATGTTTATATAGAGACTGGCTAATAGAGTGAAGAGTAATTTGAAACATTATTATTTCAATAATTTATTTTGTTATGATCTTTCGGTAAAAGTAAAACCGCGTTTGACAACTATTTACCATTTCTGTGTTAACGTTAGCAAAAAATTGTAAATGGTTAAACACACGGAGTCGTTAAATATCATCTGTCTCATAAAAACCGCTTCAAACAAGTTGTCGTTTTTAAACATCTGTACTCAAAATTTGTTTTAATCTCTCTTCCAGTCCAACATTTTTAACACCGGCTGAACTTCACGCTTGTCCGTCATAAACAATATATGTCAGAGATACTAAACCAACATTATATATACTTAAACCGAACTACCAGATTTTTTTTTCTCATTTCTTTATACGTGTTCAAAGAAAACGGTTGTATAGTAAACACATACCGAATTTCATAGTAACACTAGCATATCTTACGGACATATCATATTTAGAAATGTTCTTTTGAAAATAACCGACGATAAAATCATTCGGTATACAACTCTACTCTTCTTACCTCAAACGATACTGACATAAAATCTTAAAACCATACAGCTTTTACTTTTCTTATCAGTCTTTACCATAATAGTTGATTCTCAGCGATAAAGAAAATCTAATCTTGAAAATAACGTTGATAGAACAGCTGCCAAGGATAGCTTAGTTGATGAAGCAATCGTCTACGTTTTCTTTTTGATTCATCGGATATGTAGCGCTGGGTTCACTTAATAGCAAACATCTGTTAATATTATATGTGATATTGTTTGTATATTAATATTTTCCAACACGGTATTTTCTTTATGAAATCTTCAAAATAATCTGGAAGTGCATTAACCATGTCGTTAAGCGTTTCTGCGACTCGAATTTCTGTCACGTGATCTATCCCGCAGTTAATTTTCTCTCGGTCGTCTATTGACCCTGATTATATAAACTTGAATATTAATTTAAAATATAATTAGAGGTGTCTTAATATTCAAAGAAGCAATTTTCTTATCTTTTAGTTTTTAACATTTTATTTTATTTCTATTCCAATCGGTTTGGTGAAAACACGTCCTGTGTATATACATGTACCTGTATATTGCTACGGCAATGACACACAACTATAATCAAAGAAGAAATTATATCAAATATTCTTATTTATATATAATTAGATTGACAATCAGTTGTGTATAGGAAATTCGGAGCAGAAGTTTATCACTAGATTATCTTCTAGTTTGAAACTTTAGAATTAGAAACAAGGAAAAAACTAATCATTAACAAGCAAAATTTATTGACAATCTTTATATTCGAGAGACTGGTAGCCAGTCTAATTTACGACAAACCTACGCGTTATTTTTCCATCTGCATGTAAAAACAGAATGCTTATGATAATGATCCTTTCTAGTGTAACCAACCTGACATCATTTAACAAACCTCTATTATACTCAATAGTCCCATTCAAGAATGGAACAACATATCTTTGTACCACAAAATTACGGAAGCGTATTAGGCTCACATAGGAAAATATTTTTTAGGATAACGAAAATGTTTTATTTGGCGGCCGCCAAATAATTATCTGGCGGCCGCCATTTAATTATCTGGCGGCCGCCATTTAGTTATCTGGTGGCCGCCACTTAATTTCTCTGGCGGTCGTCAGATAATTAAGTGGCGGCCAGCATATCATTATCTTGCGGCCGCCAGAAATTAAAATTATATGGTGGATATTTTTTGGCGGTACCAAAATAAAACATTTCGGTTATTCTAAAAAATGTTTTTTTCTATATGAGCTTAATACGCTTCCGTAAAAAATAATACAATTTTGTTTTTTACTTATCTAAAGTAGACGTCAAGCTTTTCATTCACCGCACTATCCACACTTCCATTCAAAAATGTAGTTTATTTGAGGTTTACTAAACATTTAAAATGTTTAAAACCATACAAGTCTTGAGTCATAAGATGATGTCGTTTTAAAAAAAAATTGTGTTAATATCATAATTAATTCCGTTCGGTTTAGTTGTTACTATCACACCAACATCAAAACTTTTTTTCCGTCCATTTCGGAATTTCTTTATAAATAGATGCTATCTAAACTTTATTCTATATTTTTATTTAGAGCTTAGAAATTTTACTAAGTTCTTTTTACCATGATATACAAAAAGACCGTCTTTTTGTTCAGAAGACCAATACATCAAATCGAGACAGGTAGGGACCGGGACGAGAGGCAGACGACACCTCAAAGCGAGGCTGCACGTGCGTATGTGTGTCGTCTGCGGTATCCCTGCTGTGACAAGAATAAATGGTACCCATTCTATTGTTGGCTAGGAATTGAAACAAATTTCACTGAAAGAAAATAGTGATAATTCTCCGGGTGCACATTACTGATCAGAATTTTCAATTTGAGAAACGAGTTAGTCAAATTACCTTTAACAATCCAAGCTAACTACTAGTCGATCATTCCCTTTGATAGAGTGTGTCGAAACTGCTTGGAACCCGATTCATTAACATGGCAACGAACCCCATTATTTTCATCTAAATTTACAGCCGTATATAGTTAACGAATAAATCTTTAATGATCGCCGTAATTTATAATTAGACTTCGACATAAACACGTGTGCGAGAGTGAAGGGCCCAGCACCGCCTTGACGAGATACAACAAACTTCGCCATATTGGGTTACACTTAATCAAAGATGGCGAATAAGATGTTGTGATTAGTGAAGGGTGTTTTGATTGTTGGTTTTCCTGCTCGGACGTTCCTGCCGGCGTTCGATTTATCATCCCCTATCATCGACTTGTATTGACTTATAATTGTCGCCATTATCAATAAAAAATGTTCATATTTGACTTGTGTTCTTTATGAAACAAAAAAGTTCGATTACGCCATCTTTGAGAAATTTGGAATAAAATTCGGGAATGAAAGTTCAAGCTAGGCTATAAATCACTGGAGATCATTTCTGAAGCGATACGGCGAAAACGTAAAAGAGTGAATGACAATTTTCAAACATTTATAAAAGATTGTAATCGGCAAAAGGCCATTTAACTTACAAAATAAATTTATGAATGAAAGCTTTATCTAGGAGATAAAGAACACACCATGCTTTGCAAATAAAACATTTGACATGGTTGCATTATTTTACCATTGCTCATATTTAATGTATAAGTATCAATGCATCGCAGGTATTGGAAAAGAAATGAAACAAAGATAATACATTGTACTGTATTGATAGTTAGTTTTGCTAATCAAATTTTCGAGATTTTGGAAAAATTCAAAGAGCAAAAAAGGATCTTTTTATATGTTTCAACCATGTTTTAACCATCAAGATCTCGCGACCAACATGATTTCCCAAGAAATCGTAAAAATGATTTTATGATCCTCTTGGTTGTGTCCGTTGTTGATAAGGTATCTAGGATGAGTAAATGCACTTAAAACCCCAAGAATACTACTTTCGTAATAACACGTAGTTTACATCTGAAACAGTCAACATTTATGTAATCTAATATATGTTGGTGCAAAGGATGATATATTTCAAAGGACAAAATGCATGTATATATGCATATGTATATGTAATGTAAATGCCGTAAGCTGTTTTTTTTAAAGTTTTGTAAATTATCTCGTATCAAACTGCAGCGCAAGTCATGACAAATGTTTAGCTTTGCTGTGTTTAAACATAAAGTGCTCTAAAGTCGATATCTCTCAAATATTTTGTGTAATATTAATACGTTGATAATTTTTATGTTATAACATAAAACACTTAGACTTGCTAGGGATCATAGAGGTATATATCTCATAAAGATACTGCACCGTACTACGTATACAACGATAGCGTATACAACAGATGCATACTTCAATTATAAACCTGATAATCAAATATATAAGCACTTTTGAAGCAAAAAACACGCGCATATTTAAACCTATTATAAAGTATGTATCAACCGGTTTGTGCTAGCCAACAACATACTGCATCTGTTCGGGCGGGCGAGTTATTGTTTTCGTGTAGAGTGCTCTGAAGAGTTCCTGTTTGAAGTTGTGACATATAAAATATAGACTAGATTTTAGAAGCAGGTGGAAATACACGGATATTGTCAAGTTACCCGCGGAGTTAGAAGTGCAGTGAACGTTATCTGCCTAACACATCTTGTTCCAAGAGATTCTTCCGCGCTCCCCGTGTTGCGCGTGCTGTGCTCGTGCAGAGTTGCGCAGTGGTAGAGGATTTGTCAGTAATACAATGCCGTCATAGAGGATCGGAATTAAACCTTGTGAGTGCGTAAACAATCACAAATAGGCTTGTAAGACAAGCAAAATGTGTTAAACTCACAACAGGATTCAATGAGTCAGTATTTTGATAGTAAAATAAAATCAGGATTTATTAATTTGACTTAAAGTCAAAAGTGTTTGTTCAAAGAGCAGATGGTTGCGATAGGTAAACTGCCTTTGGCTTTGACACGTAGTTTGTTATGCATAACATAAGTTTAATAGGGCCATATCTTTTAAGGGCGGGAGGGGGTAAAACAAATGGGCGTGGGACAGCTATTCACCCCCGAGGGAGGAAATTAGTAGTAGGATTAAGTTATATAACCTACGTTGTCAGCCAGTAAATCAAACGAGACGAATGCACCACGCTTGTATACCACGGGAACATCTTCACATCTTAGAAACATAAGGGAAAAACACTGAGGTTGTATTAGTGGGCATCATGTTTTTATCTTTTATGTAATATCAGAACTAAATACACTAAGCTAAAAACGGAATTTGCTTCATTATCTGAGATGTAGTAGCATAGTAAAATGCAATGGATTAGTCGATGTACAATGTAGCATTATCGTATTTCTTATAACATCATGAAATAAAATTGGCTGATGGTAGTAACGAACAAATCAGAGATACAGTGTTGTAAGTTTATGCAATGAGTATAGGGCTTATTTTACAATTTAGACAATATAACGACATATGAACTTAATCCACGACGCATGCAACACTATGATAATAAACCTAAAATATATGGAGAGTATACGTCTCCACGCCATCCTCTTTACGAGTAAACGGCTTTAACTTTAACTTTAAGATAACATTATCAAACATAAAACATACTGTATAGCAGGTTATTTTCATATGGTTGGCATTTTCGCTATTTTGTGGGATATTGGTATGGACAGGAAACTTCATTCGCGAAAAAACATAAATAGGCCAATCATACTGTACATATATTATTTTTCATGAATTATTTATAACCTTTGCGATATTAAAAGCATGTTGATTTCATTAGTTTAAAGTCCTATTAACAGCCAGGGTCATGTAAGGACGTGCCAGGTTTGTTGGTTGAGGAATGCCACAGTACCCGGAGAGAAACCACCGACCAGCGGTCAGTACCTGCCTATTAAAGCGAACAAAAATAATCGGCTATATGGTTCATACCATATCGGTATAAAAACAATATTTGACAATGCTGTATGTGCCTCGTGGCGTAGATCTTTCATGACTGCCTATACTTTAATTATATGTTAAATGTCTATAGAAGTGGAAGAGAGGGGCAGATTGTCATTCCTATCAATTCAAAGAATATAAAATGCACGCATCATTTTGATACAGTGAGGCGAAGCTGTTTGCAATTATCATACTAAAATTAACACATGTTCTGAAACGCCGTAACTTTATATACGAGCTGTTACGTATCAGCGGCGAAGATCTAATGATCAAACAGAAGATGACGAAATATTTTTTCCGGATATCAGAAAAGCCTGTTGACCATCATTTTAGGCAATGCTTACACAGATTCGCTACATAGATATGTTCTTTATTAAAGGCAACTTTTCCTTTGAACGTGCGAAAATGGCTTTTAATGTGATTTAAATACATATTTTAATTCCTGATAAATCAGACCAAATCGATTATGCAGCTGCTTATGATGTGCGATAGGTAGAGAAATGTGCTACAATGTTTGAAATGGTATGACTTACAGTAATAATATTTTGTGCTGATGCATAAGATATGCGTTTTCTTGGGAGATAAAGAATGAAATACGCAACAGACAAGTACATTCAAGCGTAAAAATAAAACATTATTTCTCACCACAGTGGAGTGTTGTTCCTATACAATTCACCAAAGGTCTCCAGATTCGTTTGAATCTAGGTCTTCAAAATTTAATTTTGCGTAAGCCACGTACAGTGTAGAGCATTACGTAGTAAACAGGTGCACCATTCGAAGGAATCTGCCAGACTCTTCCTTACGATTCCTATCAAACATTTCGTGCAAATTTCATATTTTGTATTTATTTTCAAATTTGCTATTGATGTCAAAATGATTCCTTCTGAAACCGAATATAAGTAATGAAATATCAGAATGTATCTGGTATAATTAAATGACCTTTTCTTTCTCTCTCTTAATTTATTGCAGGTACATTTAAGATAATTATAATAATGTATATTACAAAATACCAACTATTTGATTCCAAATGCTTACCAGCATTTTTAATGATTTTATTGATAGCAAATAAGATGTTGCATTCATACGAGATTTCATGAAACTCGTCTCTGAAGTAATTTTTTTCTTGTCTTGGCGTGTAAAAATGAAACTAAGGTGATACGAGTATCATAAACTTTACAATAATGTGAATACGAATTGCAGACGATTTTCATTTCATAACTACAGAAACAACATTCTTGATGATTTCAAGGACAAGAGATGATACAAAACTGTTTGACAGTCATTTTTCACGTCCTCGTGGAATCCAGGTGCCACGTGCATCATTCCCTGGCGTCACGTCATTTTTTACACCGTCAGGTTACATTAAATCCCACACCCAGAAACAGAGAAACATTGCAGGTCATATACCACACTTCATATATGCAAAATATATTGTACAAGTCAGCAAATCATCAGATATGTGAAGAATTTGATATTTGAGATATATTTTTTACCAAATAGGAACATGCTGGTAATCCTTAAAAATTACTTAGCAGCAAAAATTTACAGTCAGCTGTCCAATAGTTATAATGTATAGGTAGAATTAAAACCGACAATAAGCTAAAGCAGAATAAGCTTAAGCAGAACCTTTGCAACTCTGTTACAGTTTGGGCACATTTTCATAAAACAACATGTTGAAGATATGCTTATTATTTTCTTTTCTTCAGCTGAAAACTATTACAGAGTTTTATATGTTTTTGTGTGGGGTATCTTCCCATTTTGCCATCTACTTAATAATTTGGAATTATTTTTCTAAAAATAATACCAAATATCTTGTTTTTCTTCATGCATGTTCGATGTCCGCCACTTTTGGGGTTTAACACCCCAAATGACAAATCTTTAATTTTAACGACAAATTCCTTAGACCGATTTTCACAAAGGCATTTCTAAGCTGTATTGAAACTGTCATTAAGTATATGTTTTTGTTGTATTTAGTATTTATTTATCTTTTATCAATATATGAATAATTTAGAACTTTCAATCCTTTTATGTTGTTTCGTCCAAATTGCTTTTATCGATGACAATAAACTTATTTAATGTAGAATATTAATATTGTCAAAAAGGGTCAACTCTGAGTATATTGCTGAAGCATTGTTAGAAACATGGTTGAAAACAGTTTTATATATTAAAGTTTGGTATATAAACAAATGAAAACATCGAGCTGCAAATACTTGTTATCATTAAGATATGCCACAAAACATCCATAAATCCTTCCGTGTACTTATTGATGGTGGCGACATCAACGTAGCATATGTGTGGCACGCGAAATAATATGCAATTATCTCGTTTAATTTCTTATTAACAAAATGAATGTCATAATTAGATTATTTCTTTATTCGTGACGACAACTGTAAAGAAGTTGGCTTCAAATGCAAAATGACTTTAAAACTAGCGAAAGGTTTCTTTCAATTCAACAAATTCAAATTGTATTATATACTGAATGAAAAATAAAAATATATGATAATAGAATAGTTAATCGAAAAACGGCTCAGTTGTAATTATGATTTTCTTAGGATCAAATTCGCGTTTTGTATGAAAAGCGAATGCATTTATATGATTAAATTATAGTGTACATGTATATAGTAATTTGTATTTCTTAAACCAAAATATATTTCATATTGAAATAACTTGCGTGCATAGTGAACACAAACGTCGGAGAAAAAAAATCTTAAAGGACCCTAAAACCACTTATAGCCTAACGATATGACGAGGAATAAACATGATTACTTGAATAGGATGATGCTTTTCTTCGTTATTTTGAATCAAAGTCAAGTTTTTGTATATTTTTTGTATTATGTTATGTTATAATTATTGCATCTGTTTTGATATAATCATAACCTACGTTATTTTTTATATCTTTTTAGCAAATTAAAACCAACTTGAAATAAATGTTGTTGACGTTTCTTATCATTTGTTTTCAGAATAAAAAAGTGTATATATATACATTAGTTCGTCTATCATATGCAAAATACATTTTCAGGAAAAGCTGACTAGTCTTTAAACTCGGAAGACTGATATCATTCCCTATATACAATGGAATCAGAAAGGACCGATTCAGATTTAAACTTCAATTATGGATTAATGTAGTTTTAGTGTAAAATTCATTCAAGTTGCAAACCATGCCGTCTGATATATGGAACCTTCTTCACGGATTTTTAAACTTATATTGACAACATAGTTTCTCATTGATCACCATAAGTGATTTTGATATCCAATTCCCCTGTCGCTGAGACTGTGAGTCTACACAGGGGATTAACGCAACACCCTAATGCATACAAATAGGCTTGGAGGTGGGGAGTCCACGAGGACGTGAAAAGAAAAACCCAGGGAAGGAACGGGTCTGAAAGCAGGGGAAAATATACTGCTATGCGCTAATAATGCATGTCTCTGAGCATCTTCACGGTTCTCCCGCACGCTCCAGGTTATTCAATCAACAGTCGTAATCTGCGAATCTTAGCGTGAAACCAGAACTTCAATAGAAAATTAGCCGATTTTGGTGACGGCTACCCACCACGTTGTAAGGCATACCACACGAGGAGAGACATGAATAACTGCGAGGTGTCACCTTCTTTGCCGAAACATCTCGGGGTTTTTCGTATCAATCATGTTTGGCTTTATTTTAAAGAGTCACGATTCGTTAAAAGTTCATATAATAATGATAACAGTCTTTGAAATAAAGACACAAAAAAACAACAACTCAAATTGGCATTATTTTGTGGTTTTTATGTATTTTGTTGATTCCAAAACTAGTCAAAAATGCAGGATGTTTATGTTGACAAAATGAGTCAATTCTTTCACAAAAGTAAGTATAAACCTTTGTTAAAGTCCGCTCGATTTCGATATCTTTTAAGTTGAACTTTGTTTCAAATGCAATGGGAGGAACAATGATATAAATATTGATACTTATTAATAATATTTATAATATAAAACGTTGTACTTACCCTGTAAATCATGAGAAACGACGTTTTACATAATAGGTGAAACACATACAGTTCACAAATGATATGTTTTGAAGATTTAATGTTGAAATGATTTAACAAAAATTGGATAATTCAATACTAAGTATACGTTACATTAGGGAAGAAAAAAGACTTTGTTTTCTTCGTTTATTATTTTCAAAACATAATTAAAATTAAGCAAATGGACCTTTTTATCTAAAACCTTCAATATATGTAATAGTTATGCTTTCGTTATTAAACCTAAGTTATTTTCTTTATCATATTTTTTTTTACTTTTCCGTCAAACAGAATGATGCAGATGAACCAGTATGATCAAAGCGTTATCATTATCATTTAAATAATAATATCGTCCCATTACGTTAGTCTATATTTGTTCAGACGAAAGTAAAATTGAATGCACAAACAAAATAGAAAGCGAATTTTATTCTTTGAATAGATTAAGATTTCATTATATATTTACTTAAAATCAAACAGTTTCATAGTTTTGTAAACGATGCGTCCATGGTTACTATGGTTACAATAAAGCAACGTATATAAATAACCGTATCAGCGAAAAATAGTTTATACCACAATGTACATAACTTTTAAATTATTGTTTATTGTTTATTGCAATATACACTCTGGTAAATAACATTTTATAATTATGTTATTATAAGTGATATGTTCTTCCATATAATTATCAATTATCATTGAATTTTAATGTTAAGTTATTATTGAATTAGTTTGATTAATTTGAATATGAGAGAACTTCTTGGTCATTTGATTGTCACCTAAATCCAGCACTGAGTTTGATGTTCATGAAAATATCACAATAACCTAACGTTATGTTTGTCAATATAGATAATTTGTTTTTTTTCCTATTTCGTGACTACTGATAATATCGCAAACTTTTACTAAAGACCTATCGCCAATTTGTGCCGTCAAAAATAATTATCCTTTATCAAAGCCGGAATCTCAGCAGATGACTGTTTCCGTCATTCCGTTTCTTATATTATAATCACCTTGGACGGATTCTGTAGGTTGGTTCGCAGTGAGGGGTCCTGATGAAAGGGTAGAGTCCATCATTTGGGGTCGGTCATTATGTCTGTGCCTTTTTTCTTTTAAGAATAAATGATGTATCTGTTATTAATGTTTAGTGTCAAACTAATTGTGTACTCGCACACAAACCAATTCCGAATAGGTAATAAAATGAACACACAAATATAGGTAGATTTACTCGCTTTAATGCAATATTATGGAATTAGAATAAAAAGAAAGAATATAGCTCTACGTATACATGTCGGTATTTTGTCGAGGAATAAAAATAAGAAAGAACATTTTGAAAACAGAAATTGATTAAAAACAACAGGCTCTATTTTTTAAAGTCTTTAAGTTAAGGAATTTACTCAACTTAAGCTTCCATAATTCAGAGAAACATCTTATTTTATGAAACATTTTCTTATACTTCTGTGATACTTTCTTTAAATGGATAAGTTAAATATTATTTTTGTCCTGCGTATTTGCGCTCAACTTGCATGATGAGCGGCATTTCCTACGAAATCATTTATACGATAGATCTTGATCGCGAATGTATGTATGTACATGCGAATATCTTGCAAATGCTGAAACCGCGAAATATGGTGTTCGCAAAAAATATAACGGTTCACAGCAACTTGTTATATAATCCGTTTTTTTTTTTATCTTATCTTCATTGTTCAACGACACAAATTAATATTCCGATTTTGTTTACCTTTTTGGGGGTTCTAATGCCCCGGGATTTGTCCATTATTACAAAGACAAAAATATCCTGAATGGTGGGATTATTGTTAAGCTGTTTGTCAAAAGCAAATCTTGACCTTTGACCTGCATCCTTTTTCAAAACGTAAACGTAAGATAACCTAGTGGATGTTTTGTCTAACATGTCGATTCGAGTGCTTGTCAACTTTCGCAAATAAAGCTTATGCAAACCGATAAATATCGACCACCGTTAGATTTCATTTCATTTCAGAAATATTCTATTAACAATACAAATATACATAAATACAGAGTATACATATACATTATATTGTCAAAAGAATAAGACAACAGGCATATTGCCTATATTAGTCTTCTTCTGTTACTTCCGGTTAGGCTTGAAAGAAATATGGTATGTTTCACTCTATCACAAAAACATGGCATTAAGTGTTTGGTATTGAACTCAGGAAAAAGGGATTTATGTTCATCGTGTAATTAAATGGACTATGCATTATAATTAAAAGGATAATTTCTACTCAAAAAAAAAAAAAAAAAAAAAAAATCTTAGCAAGCAAACGAAGTTGATACATGTAATTAATAGAGTGAATGCAAAACACATTTCCAACAAGCCTTAAATGAAGAAATATACGTTTCAATATTTTTTTATATAGAACTACTCATTCACGCTCATTCATTCCTTTCCATTCATACTAGAATGTTATATAAATTTATTATAGTATAATAATGACTTAATTGCTATAATATCATAGTAAGTAAATGTAAGTAACTGAATTACTACTACTTAGTATTGCATATACTTCAAATTATTTGTACATAGAAAAACGTTTTGAGGATTTAATATATAAATTTACATGAGAAAGAATAAGTGTATTTATTTGATCAGGTACATGTACATTACGGATGCCACACAGTAGGCATTGTAGATTTACATAACCTAATAAATTATAGATGGATAAAATGTGGTGCCTTGAATCATTATACAATGGACATTGAAAGAAAAAATGAACTAAATCTTCACTGGGAGCACCACATACACAGGATGAGTTATCAATCAGGTGATCAGAATGTTTATCAAACTTAAGGCCAGGTTAGTTGTTTTGTTAGATATAATTCTTATACATTATTTTACATAATAATATATATAATAATTCAAATCAAACGGCGATCTACACATGTGGTGATATATATATAATATTTTCAATTTCATATTACTGTTGTATTCTTCGAACATTTGTGTTTTGATCGGCAGTGCAAAACCTATATCAGCTCAAAAAGGTTAATAATATAAAGCATACAGGAGTCTTCCTTTGTAAAATACATACTGCTTTGTTGGAAGAGAAACGAAAATTGTGTCTGTATAAATAAGACAGGCCGGATATGTGACGAACAAACTTGTCAAATAATAATACCACTGACATTATCTCCCACTTAGAAATTGTCGTGATTTCCTTGCACCTGTTCGACTATAATCGTACCATTGTTTTAAATAGTATCCCTTCATCAGCATATTTTCACAATGCCCATTTGTATAGGTACGTCATATTCAAGGTTTTGTCAGCATATTCAAGCCAACCTATCAGATTATGCGGTTTTTTACTTTTTTTTTCCAGTTCAAAGTTATTACTCTCTTCTGTGTCCTGCTCTATGTATGGCATTGTATACTTCATGCATTGAGTTCGCGCATTCATACATTTATTTTGCGCAATCAAGAATCTTCTGTTTAAAGTTAGATATATTACCTAAAGTTATATGCCCTAAATAACTGTAATAAAGCACATCCCTTTCAAACCACGTGTTTATTGCAACTTGTGGACTCCTAAATTTTGCGGTTGACGTTGACCCATATTTATCTGATGTGTGTCTCTTGTGTGCTTGGCTACTTCTTGCAGGGTCTACCAATGGGGTTCGTATAAGGCATATTATATTAATAATTAAAATACTTCCGACAAGGTATTTGATATAATTGAATTTCTTGAAAGGTCCCATCCATATGATATTAATATATCCATATGATAATGCATTGGATATTGCAATATTTTGATATATTTTTGTTTTTGTCAGATTCTATCATATCAAACTATATTATTCTAATGTTGCTCAGATTATCACCTAAAGTGATAATTCCATGTGCATTATGCATCTTTACAACAGCAATTATTTCTTATTTATGAGCACTAACCAATGAATCAAAATAAATCTATAGTAGTTACTCACACACTTGCTGTTGAAGAGGTCAGTATATGTTTGACCACTTGCCGAAATGTCTGCAGACCGTGGACACTAATTAGATTGTAATACCATCGCGCGTGCCTAGCGCGAGACAACGACGTCTCACGAGAGTTGTAACGACATTGTTTGTTTTGGATAATTTCAATCAAAATATTCTAACCTCATTAGAAACATTTCAGCACTTCATTAACTGGGTATGTGATTTATCGAGATATTTCATATCATTAATTATGTCTAATTGACATGGGTGCTAATCTTGTTTCATTCCCATTCAGCACAAGTCAAAAAGTCCCGATGCTGAAAATGAAATAAAATATTCGTAAATTAAATGCATGTTTCTTTTTAAGATATACCTTTTTCGTCTATGGTTTTATGAATGACATGATTTCACACTTACGAAACACGGAGAATGTTAATCACCACCGAACGTTACCAATATTTTTGTTAATTACATTACTAACGAAACATATGTTTTAATTGAATACAATTGGGACAAGGAAGTAATTCCAACCGTGTGGACAAAACAAAATTGTCAAATGTTCGAGGCGATCTGCCCCTTTATCAAGACAAACAAAACGAACACGATTTATGCTTGGCTCTCGTGTATTTATTGCAGAGTCTACCTGTGGGGTTCGTATAAGGCTGTTGATATTACTTCTTTGACCCCAATTCAATACAATTTAAATATATAAGATAAAATAGATATGGAATACGAAAGTTACAAAATTATTAAGTAAGAAATGTATTTCAGTTATACTTACAGCATTAAGAATAAGATAAGCATTTATCGGTATCACTGGCACTGTCTGTCTAACAAATGTACCAATGGAGACAAACACTGACACCATACGCCGTTTAGTTGTTTTGACCTTCAATAAGATTGACTTGAGATCTGTCCATACTTCGATACATCACACGAAAGCGCGTATGTCTAGAAATAGTTAACAAAACTTAAGTTCATTCATTTTCAAATTTTATTAAAACAACCAATATATTTGCAATTATCATGTATTATTTAGCATTATTATACATTATTCATCATTATTTAAACGGTAATATAAAAAAACATTTATAGAAGTAATGATAATACAATCATTCACAATGGATGACCAATAATATGGTAGTGAACCACATTATTTTTGCGGAATACATTTTTTCGCAAAATTTCGCGAAAGCTCTACGCGAATTAAAATACTTTTGCGAATAACAAGGGATTAAGAATGCGCGGTTATCATCTACATCAAGAGCCCTTTGATCGCGAATATTTGTATTTGCAATATGTTGTAAATAAAGGTATCGCGATTGCTCACGCGAAAACGATATGATAAACATATGATTTTTGTAATACATAACTTATAATAAAAATATTGATTACTACTAATTCTAGTCATCTTTGCTTTGAAATGGTTTTGAAATAGTTCTGATTTTGCTGTTTTTCTGCAACACAAAGCGACATAATTACGTAAAATAAAATGCAAATTCAAAATAAATCAACATCCTGATAATGTAATATTTTAAAAACATTAATCAAAATTTAAAAAAATAATCAACATTAAATTTACCAATAAACACCAACTTCCACACAATACATACATGTAAATGAGAAATATTAAGATAGTGTGATGCTCTCTTACTAGAACTCCAACTACAATTAAAACTACAATTTTAAAGAGATGAGATAAACTGTTTGATAACAACAGTCTATAGCAGAGAAATATTTTCACTCGGATTCTTCTTACTAGCACATGCTTCCTGTGACATCCGATACTGTTGAACCAGCGATAAACTAAAGACTCTAAGTTTATAGAGCTATCATCGAGAACTCCTTATTGCACATTTAAGTCAACACTTCGCTATCAGGTTGCCAGAAATTTTAACGAGGGCCATTTCTCAAAATTATGAAAATTGACACAGTCAGCTGCCTACCCAGACGAAACTTTAAACAGAGACGTTCAGCGTCAGTCTCTACAGATTTCGAAGCAGTAAGCTTGAAATCTTAATTTTTATCAAAGCTCTATGTGTGCTTTAATTTAAAGTTAAAATACATAATAAATATGTATCAGGGATTCTACGTAGAATGTACAGAATAACAAAATATACTCACTTTGAATCAAATAAACGAGATTCAACTATAAGTCTATTCCACATATTTGGCATTAAGTTGCATAGGCGAAGTTTACGTTGAAACGTTGGTGCCGATGTGGAGGACAATCTCGCGAGATTTCGTCTGACAAAAAAGTCGTATATCTTCCGCTTGCTTGATATCAGGTCCCTGTGGTCATAATGATTGAGCATGGGTCTGATAGCCACGGTCCATTTACGCCACGCGTGCATGTGTACGCATGCGCATTTATTATTTTAAGCTTTGGTAGATTTATCATAGGATTATCATCAAAGTTATCTTGAAAAGTCGTATACGTGGTTATAATCAAAGAATTAATGTCTTAAAACTACTTTCGTGGTCCTTGAATTCAGCAGAAATTAAATTTATATATTTAGCCAGTATGTTAGATTTACAGAGTTTCAGATAAACAAACGGTTCCGCTAAAGACCCCCTTTTTAATCTAAAAATTAATATATTTGAGATGGCACATTTTTGCCTACCTTAAATTTCGACAGCGAATTTCTGATATGAAAACCATAGTAAATATGTCTTTGAAAATAAATTACATAATTAACCGTCGTGTATTGACAATAGACAGTCAGATTAAAAAAAGTCTAAATGATATTTCCGTATTTTGTATGATTAATTTCGCAAGTTCTATTTTCACGTGTTGCATGTGATCTCCTACGTGACCACAGATGCGCGTGCACCTCACGTGCTAATGAGGGACTGTGGAGCTGATTGCAGGGTTTCTAGTTTGTTTGATCTGTCGTAGGGTTTTTAAATTTACTGCAGAATACATTTTAACATCTGCTACAGATATAAAATTGTAAAGGATGGACGCCAAGGGAGATAACTCGCCTCATTAATCCCAACAGCAGGTCCGCAGTGATTTTGGTGCGGTATCATTAATGTAACACAAGTTCCGCAGAGAATGATATATCCATACTTCACACGAAAACTGATATAGTTGTCGTACTCTTAAAGATATATATTTAATGAATTATGTGTTAGTGTAGTTTTCATATTATATGTTATAAAAATATCAGAAAGAAATGCCCAAGGGAGAATATTAGCTTACAATTTAAAGGGAAAACAGGTAAGAAAACGCAAACTAGAAACTTCAAAAATTGAAAATACTGAACAGGTATACAAAATATTCCATAAGAATACATATTTCTTTCATGTTTTACATTTAACTTCACGCTAAGCAAATATGTTAGCACATTGAACTTCTTTTTGTAGCTATAGGTTTTTAACTCTCAAGGTAGACATTTCAAAATGAACTACCGAGAGAAAATATTATTTTAGATATATGCGCATAGACCTGAGAATGAAATATCAAAAATGTCACCGCTGGCATAACTACTATAATACTCGAATCTCCCCTAGTATCTAATCGACATTTACAACTATCTGTTAGACATTTCACGGTCTAGTTAGTTGATATATACATGTTGAAAGAAACCCAAAACTTGATATTAAATTCTATCCAATTGTTGTCTTAATCATTGATAGATTTTTCAGTTTTGATCACACTTCAGAAAAACTGAAAATACAAACAGAAGTCTAGATCTAACGGTTAATTTTATATACAATAATACAAACAAATAAATCGTGGATTCTTTTCATGAAAATGGTGATGAAATGCTACAAAACATGTTATTTGAAGTTAAGTTGTATTTCATCTATAATATTGGAAATGAATATTTTCGGACAAGTAATAACTACTGAGTACTATACATGTATGTTGTAATTAGTTGATACATTGATCTTCAACACTCTTGTCAAAAACGTTGGCACATGTCCAAATTAGCTGAGAAAGTACACGTGACTTGGATATTAAGCATCTTGGTTACAAAACTATATCATAAGTATTGAGAAAGTGCAATGTAGTGATATGCATGTATCTTTATAACAGCGAGAAGACTTAAGGGAATACTCACATTATCACCTAAATGTATTTTTAAAAGTACATTGAGCAATTCATCAATATAAAGTCATAAAATTGAAATTTACGCCCCTTCGTTCTTTTCAAGGATTGGCCCATTACTGATGACGTCATGCTGTGTTTGGTGTCAAAGGTCATATGCATTCCTATCCATCATCCCTCTGTCTATGTACGATCTACATCTCCACGTCTTTTTGGGGGAAATTCAGATTATGTCTAAATGGTTATTGGGGAATCTTAAGTAATAGAATGATTCCAATATTCATATTTATCCATTCAATACATAAAATTATAAATCTGTAACAGATCAAACAACTTTATGTGATCATATTGTATGTGATAGTCTTTTTAAATATTTCAAAAGATTTTACGTTTTTAAATGTTTTTGCGTACAGAAAAATATAACCCGACCAAATGAAGAGAATTTACAACAACAAAAACTAGGAATAATTGTCAAAGTTAAGAATTGATAATTAGATTTTTTTATAATTTTCATTGACAAGCTAACTATACTAAAGTTATTTGGGTTTTGTTTTGATATCATCCATAGACCATGATTTCAGTTTATATGCTTCTCACTGTTGGTAAACGGAGACATTGTGAGGTTCCTGTGGAGAAGTCATTGTGTAGAAGGATGATGGAAAATGACATATGAGAATATAGTGATATTATATATAACATCCAAACAATGACTTCTCCCTTGGTACCTATAACACCGCTGGGTTCAATGCGAGTGCCGGTTTTATGGTATTTGAAATAGGATATAAAAATCAATTAAAATCGGAAATAGTAGATTGGTGGTTGTAAGCTGAATTGTATAGTAATAATATAGGTGTTGTTGTGGCACTCGCAATGCCTTACTAACTCCGTATCATTATTATTGTACACTACAACTTTCCGCCGTGTCCGCCATATCATTGCATAGTCATAGTCGCAGTCACATAAAACGCTTTGAAGTTTGATACCTCAATTAAGAATCGAGAGTGTGAAGAAGCGTCTGTGATACCTAGATTGAAATATCGATCTTATACATGACTCTAATTTGAAACGCGACCCTGGGTGGGGATTTAAGGCCCAGTGATGCTGTGATTCCCGGGGAGCGGGGTCACATCCTATAGAGCAGAGTTGGATTTCCGAAAAATTGTTTATATCGTATTAATGAATTAGAAATATCCGCGCTACCATGCTGATGTGTGAACTTATGGCATATCAAAAGGAAACCGAAAGGACTGAAACTTTTCAGTATAATTACATCTACACTGTTTAAAATTTCGGTGTATTTACCTTTTAATTTTTTTTCTCTATTTTTTTTTTTTTTTCATTTTTATTTTTTTTTTTAAATTTTTTTTTAAGCTACAACAAATATGAAGTTATACAGTATAAAATCGGTGAATAATTGATATTTATAATTACTTACCACTGAGAACCTAATATTACCTAGTAATTCTACTTTATAAATAACATTTTGTTGATATGAAACGTCAAGGTAATGGTATATGTTAATATTATTTCATTGTAATATATTGATTAACAGTCAAAACGCATTTTCTTTTTGACAAAATGTGTTTTCAAAATTAGGTGACAATAGTTGATGAAAGGAAATAGACATTAAAACGGTCTAGAAAATATCAGATTACTGTAAAATGTGTTGTAAACAGATGGTTTCTAAAATTACAACAATAAGTTAAATGATACGAAAGATTTCAAGAAGAAATTTCTGATAGGTTTCTTTTTATACAATACATGTAGCTCATGCGAATAACAAATCAATCCGCAACACATCGGCTCAAATGCGCAATTTTCAAGCGTCCACGTGACAATGATTCACTTCCGGTTGGAACAAAATTACGAACAAAAAAACGTTTATGAAAAATCTATTAATATTTGTTTACAACACATACGTTATTGTGTTCACTCTATTAAGGGTTCTTGATAAAATTGTGACTCCATATGTTACCGTATTAAATCATATGACCCCCTTGGGTGTCCCGCCTCCATCTTTTGTCGTAAACAACCCTGATCAACGTCCACCTTTACTTATCTAAGTATCCATTGTATCGTCGTCACAGCAAATACTATAAAATAGCCATTAGTCAAGAACGTGTGCTTCTAAAACTGTTATTTGATAGTCTACCGAACACCAGAGTCATTGATTCTCCATTAATACATTCAATGGAACAAAACAACAACAGAATTGCCTTCTTTCTCTTTTGTGTTTTAAAATCGTTCGCCACTTTTCCTTTTTCATTATACAAAGTTGGCAGGAAACATTATTTCTCATTTTTGGTGTGTTTTTTATCGAGAAAAGACTCGTTTTCATTGTCATCCAATAAAACCGATTGGCGAAAGTGTAATTTTAGAAATAATCGACAAAGAAAAAAACCTGTAATAATTACGAACATGACACCTAAAATTTATTTTCTTGACGGATATACTGCATTTATAACGATATCGTGTTTTGTTGGGCAGAACTTCAACACGAGTCAAATCGTGGTGAAAAGTCACGCCCTTCGTACCCAAATACTTTACAATATTTCAAGTTTCTACGCATTTGTATCGTTTAATTTTCGGGGTCACCACGGGATGCCTGAGCCTCATGGCAGATGTTTTGTTATCGCACGTTCACAGCTGCCGAGAAACGGGAAATAATTAGCCAGCACCCCCTAGCGGTAGGAAAATACAACCTATGGTGCCTCGCGTGACGATTCTGTGTAATACCATGAGAGCCGCACCGGTCTTTTATAAGATACCTTAATTTTCACAGCTTGGCGACATGGAAATCTACAGAGGAAATAGTGTGCAAATGAGTACGGGAGATTCATTTCTGGCTCGGAGACAGGGGTCATATGAAAATGATCCACTTCCTTGTCTCGTAGAATGCTCATTTCAACAACATGAAGATTCTAAAATGGTCATGGAGATCCGCCTAATTAACATTGGAATTCTACGTATTTGGTTAAGAAACTAAGTTCCACGAAAAAAATACTTGTCTTTGAGTTCAAAACGGCCATAACATCACAAAATATAGTGATAATTTTATAACCATATAAACATCATCTACCATAGTTGTTTCATATTCATAGATTGATGACGAAATACTAATTATGACTGTCATCGATTTTGAATCCTTGTCGGCCTTCAGAATATATCCATATGCTTTTTGCGGGACCGGTGTTAAAGGTCTCCAGAGCGTACAGCTGTATGCTTAAAAAGTGAGAAAGCATCAAGCCATTGTTTATAAGACACATCCACTCGCTACCTAATAACATAGACTGGCCACCAGACTCTCAGTTGTTGATAAGACGTTCGTCACTAGATTATCTCCCCCTAGTTTGAAACTTAGTATAGACTCAGACATGTAGTAGGGACAAAAACAATCAAGCAGTATTTAAGTGATTTTTTCTCTCAACATTTCAAGAGACTGCTAGTCAGTCCACCTACAACACAACGCAAGACGTTCATGCGTTTGTTAGGACACTTAGCGTGCAATATAAAACAACGCAAAACTACAGAAATTGTATAATGGATAGGTATAGCTACGAACAAGATTATCTCAAAGATGGATGGAGTTACGATATACCCCGCTAACGGGACAGGGTGAAGATGGGTTTGGACCTGAAATCACTTATATCATCGTTTCGGCCTTCAAGACCTAGCGTTGTCAGGTAGCCTTTACAAGGAGTATTATTTGAGGTAATCATATTGGATTAAACACACTCAATAATAAATCGTGGAATAAACAATAGGCATTAAGTAGCGAGTAATTCAAATGTGATTTAAAGAATGCCTCTTCAACAGAAATTCCGACCATTCTGTTACGATTTGGTCACCGACCTTACGCCGGGTGTGAACTATTGTGTAGGGGACCCACTCAAAATTCAAAACAAACATCGCCGGCAGCGGTGGCAATAGTTTTACAGGCAAACAGCAAGATTGTCAAAATATGAGCCATATCTTGGCGATAAGAAGGGTAATGAGACCACAGAATACCACAATGTTTGTCTAAATCGGCCCTTTATCGGATCGGACCCAAGTGCATTCCATTCGGCCACTCCGGCTCCCAGATTCGAACCTCGAAAAAAACTATTCCGATCAGCTAAGAGACAAACAAGCTCGTTCAAGAAAAACGAATGATTGTTTTTGTATCTGTATTTTGGGGCTAATTCGCGTTGAACTGACATGAGAGAGCAATTAATCTTAAAATGTCCCGTATATGCTGATAGTCTCCATACTTTTTATCTGCGGAGACCATGTTTGTATACGATTTTCTGTAGTACAAAGGCCAGATATCTTTAACCCTTCGACTCGGCTTAGAGGAGTACCACTTAAGGAACCGCAGTTTTTTTTGGTGTTTTCATATGTGAAATTATGAAAAAAAACTGATTTGTATTTCTTTGAAAAGATATATTTGAGGGGATGATTTGTTTGAAAGATCTTCATTTCAATATCCAAGTGGGGTATCTGAAATAACTGTAGATCGGTGGATTTGCATCGAATTCTCGGGTTTTCGAACTTTCCAATTTTATGGAACTAAAAAGAAGCCGATTTTATGTAAATGGAAAAATAAAACAGCATCAGTTGGTGACCTCCTCTTTCTTACTTTCTTTCTTTCTTTCTTTTCTTTCTTTCTTTCTTTCTTTCTTTCCTTTCTTTCTTTCTTTCTTTCTTTCTTTCCTTTTTTCTTTCTTTCTTTCTTTTTTTCCTTCTTCTTTCTTTCTATCTTTTTCCCTTTAAATTTTCTTCTTTTCCTTTTTATTGCTCTCATTTGCTTATTTCTTTCTTACTTTTCGTTTAGATGTGTATTTCTATTTTTTGCATTGATTTGTATTCTGTAGACGGCACGAAAACATAACGTCACTGATCTGTTTATCATAAAAGCTCGGTAAAACCAGACACTGAATACGATAATTAACTAAACACTTCTCGCCAATTCATAGGTATTAAAAACAAACCCATCAACCCTCTACCACTTTATCGCCTTAATAAGAGAGAAAATATTACCTCCCTCAGTAATACCCGTGAACAATAAATAAACAAACGTGAAACAGAGGATATTAACCGACTCACGCCAGCCCTCCATTTTATCCTTCTTTTTACAATCAGTGAGTACAGTCGTTTTTATTGCCATTGTATGGTCTGTGCTAGCCGGATTTATTGATCATCGCTACCCGACTTTTTATTACCTATCACTTTCCGGTCAACTCGATCGTTTATTGGTGGCTGCCGACTGTTGTAATATGAACTTCCGGTCGTTATACACAAGACAATTGTTATAAAAACAGATACAGTCTGTTCCATAGACAATTATGATGTCACCAACACAGTTGAAATAACTTTTACTTAATTTGTTGGTATTTGCAACTAAACTGAACACATCAATGCTGCATTGTTCAATAGTCACTATGCCTGTCGGCATGTCTTAAGTTCACCAGTGTTTGTATCGAAACCAATGAAAGTCTCAATGAAAAAACATTATTCAAAAGCTTTTTTCTTCAAATAATTCAAGCATATTGATAGTTTTATAGCAAAGTCTCAAAAAGTTTAGTTAGATATCCGTGGTCGAAACACGCGTCATAGTGAGCTGGCCATATATATATGTCTATTTTTGTGCGTTGACTTCGACCATTTAAGACATCAAAGATGATAAATATTGGTACAACAAGTGTGACATTTCACTAATAGCTAGTCGGTGTGGCTCCAGAATCCTGTCATCTCCTTCTTGGAAGGAAAAATTAGGTCTGCTTGCTCTTCAGAATGGGAGACCCAAGTATTCCACAAATGATATGATGTCTGTTACAACTATTGCAATGTCTGACATTATACCCCTGGTCCTAAACCTCTCGCTGTGGTCAAAATGTATCAGAGTCTGGAATTTTGTTGTTTTCTCCGGGCTTTCAAACTTATTTTTGGAATGAAGATATTTGTGAAATATTAATAAAACAACCGATGCTAGTGTCAGTACAATAGTTTAATATAAAGTTGTAGAAGCAATAGGAAAAAATATTAAAATATTTTGCTGAAAAGCCAGTCCTTAAATGCTTTAATTTGGCGTTCTCCTCCAAGTAGTCACAACAGAAATGCATGGTGTCTCCGTGTTGTCTTTATAATTATTTTAGTAATTAGAGAACTTAATATCACTTTTTTTAAGAATCATGCGAGAAGTTTAAAGTGGATGGAACCGGAGTACTACAAGGGGCGGTTATGTGGCCTTTTACGTTTAATGTTTTTATTTTAACATAATTTATCACCATTAGAAGCAATGAGATTGGGCACAAAATATACAACTTGTTTGAAGCATGTTAGTGATTTGAACAACCGCTCTGCTGTAAATACCCACAGTTCTAAAACATTGTCATCGTATGATAATGTATTATCAGACTTTTTTGTGGCGATGCAATCAAGCAATGAGTTTAATAAGGGGATGGAGATCGGGGTTGTACAAGGGGCGGTCATGTGCCCTGATACATTTGTACATTTAATGTATGTTGTATAGGGAATTCGAAATGACCTATGATAGGGACCCATGGTTTGAAGACTTTAACAACAGAGAGGAGTATACACTATTTTATTCATAATAAATAATTAGATCTAATTGTTTGAAAACCTTTTGTATGATAATATATTATCATTTTTTTACGGCGATGAAATCAAGCAATGGGTCTAACGTGGGGTGGCAGCCGGAATGCTACAAGGGGCAGTCATGTGCCCTTATCCATTTAATGCCGTATAGGGAATTCGAACCGGTCTATGATACACGTATATAATTCATAATCAATAAGTACTTAATAAGTAATTGTTTGAATACCTTTCTTATGATAATACAAATGGAATGTTAAGTCTGGCATCTTAAAAGATTCGTAGATATATTGGAATTAATTCTGGAGACCTCCCCATATTCACACCTGCGAACTTGAGGTAAGAGTATACATCTATATTTACCTATGATATCATGTCAAATCCGTCATAATTTCTGACAGGTATCCGTATTATAGTGCTACCCATTCCGTTCTCAATACATCGTTACTATACGAAGATTAAAATAACTTTTCTGTTTGACCGGAATATTAGCCATAGACTTATATAAACTGGAAATTTTGATCACAGAATTAACTTTAACTCTCATATTTACAATAGTAGGTACAGCGAGGCAAATTTTATAACGTATTCCAAATTATCTAGAAAATATTTATTCATTAAGATTGAGTCAACATCGCGGGACTCCAAGTATTAAAATTCATAAACCGGGTATTAGTTTAAATGAACCCTGACTCAGATTTTAATGACTAAAAATACCACTGCCTAGATTTGGGGATTCCGAGAAGTCGAGGATAAGAGGGACTTTAAAGACTTTTAATATACATATCACTTAAGTCTATAAGATGTCACTCGTGTCACTTTAATACAAAACAACCCATAGGATAAATGCCACATATTGATTGGAATAATTGGTCATTTTGAAATCGATCAATATATTAATTTTGAGTGAATACCAAATGGATATAGTCATCAATGCAATATGATATATAAAAAAAATCTTAAACATGTTTCACAAAAAAAAAATCACTACTGATTTTTAAAGATGCTTCACCGCTGACAAATGGTATTTTTTCACTGTCAAAAAAGGATCAGACGATTTGGTATTTTTCTTCGGTTACAAAAATTACTTACTTAACACCATTACCACCACTGGAAAGTTTGAGCTTCTAATTTTACGTCAAGATAAAAATATTAGAAATAATTAATTGCATCCCGAAAAAAATCCGTGGCACTATGTTCTATATATGCACCAAAAGCAAAATAAATTATTTTATGTTATTTTTTGTGTTGATTAGACATATATATACACGATTAAACATCCACTGTTGTTCAAATGATGAGTATCATTTATGCTCTGTCGGCGGTTGAGCATCTTTAAGAAAAAAATCAAAAAAAAAAAAAAATCTATCGTATTTCTTTAAAAGTAAACAATAATTTTATAATAAATATTTCTTTATTTATTGCCTCTTAAGCCATTCACCCTTGAAAATTTATAATGAACTGTTCCAACCTTTGATTTCGAAGAGTCCAAATGTATTACCAGGGGTGAATGAGTTGGTAGTAAAAGGTTTAACTTGTAATAAAAAATAGGTACAGTATTTATATTATACTGCAGTCCAAGTTATTTTTGTGTATGATTGATTTCACGTATATCGTGGTTCATTAATAAAATTCTTGACAATCAATTTGTGGGTTTCAACGAATCACAAATAAAGTAGTACTTCGGTGCAAATCACGAAATTAATTAAACCACGAAAGCAAGGGTTTCACGTGCTTTTGTATTTTTGGGAAACATTTTCTTATATTTTTTAAGCATTTAGTTAGTTCGCGCATGTATTAATTTTGATTAAGTAAGGGCATTTGTGATTCTATTACAATGTGCTCAATTGTGTTTAATATAGATGCATTTATTGTGACGAAACATGTTATCGACCTTTACTGATACTGATTAATAATACTGTATATGATACATCGGCTTTACATTACATAATCGCCTCCCTTGATCAAGTTTCACGAAAAGCAATGTTCTCGTATTCTAAATCCCAGTAACTCTATATCATCATTTATTTCTAACTTATTCAGCACATGGTCATGTTTATAATGTCCAGTATCGCGCGATCGGTTTCTGGTCTGTAATATTACGTCACGCTGGTCAAGCTTGTTCCGTATGGTCATATAAACAATACTGCACTGTTTACGCCTAACTCAAACCACGTGTTAGAGCGTCTGTGGTCAGGTCTCTCTGCCATCTTTAATCACGTGCAGTTACGTCATTAATCGGAAATTACATCATTAATGTAATGTTTACCATTTACTCAGTCTGCACCCTTTAGCTTCGCCATGGATTCTCTATCATAGCATGTGATGCAGTAAGCTTGAGTCGGGTCACCATAAGCTAACAATTTTAAACTAATAACCAGTTCAGTTTTTGTTACATTTTGGACCATATTGTTTATCAGGAAAAAACCAAAGCGATGCCGAAATCACAATCTCGCGCCATTTTCAGCGTAGAAAGATGTGGACATCTCTCGTTGATTTTACGTGATATTGTTCCTTATAATATATTCTTTTGTATACCTATTATCTACTAACATATGTTATATTACATGTACATGTAGTAGACGAATCATTTTTGCATCATGTTATGGGGCCGCGATGGCCGAGTGGCTAAGATGTTCAGATATATTACCACAAGCCATCCATCTCTGGGTTGGAAGTTCGAAAGCCATGTTGGAGTAGTTGCCATGCATTGACCGCTTGTCGGTGGATTTTCTCCGGGTACACCGACTTTCCTCCTCCGACAAACCTGACACGTCATGAAATAACCCTGGCTGTTCATCGGACGTTAAACTAATGAAACCTAACTAAAATGAAACGGATGATATTCAACAAAATAAATAACAAAAAACACACATTGGCATTGTTTTAATCTACGTATCAGTACCATCGTTATGCCTTCGTTAAACATTTGGACGACATAAATCAATAACATAATTTGCACTACATGAATTAAAAAAAAGTAAGCACTATGGCAAGTTTATTGTGAGGATGAATGGTAGCTACACAAGTGAGAGGCGAGCCGGGGGCGAAATGGTAGGCAGGAATCCCGGGGTCAACTTTTGACATTTAAGGTTTTTGGATGCTGATAGAAAACATCGCAAGCTAGTAACCTCGTCTACATTTCACTTCGTACCGTTTGTAATATTCAAATCACGCACGTGTATTTAAACGTACATATACAAATTCTAATCTAATTATAAAGATAGACTTCCAGAAAACGTATTAGTATCTTTCTGGCGCGTGCAAGCGTTGCTAAGTAACGGGCCACGTGGAAATTTATCTTTATTTTCTTGTTAATTATTTAAAATCAACTAAGCATAGGGATTTATCCAAACATACCTCCTATTTTAATTAACACAGTTTGACGTCAAGAACCAGAAAATTAGTTATTTTCTTTTTTAATTGGATAAAAACATTTAATTTAAAATTGAGCACGTGTTTCCTGGTTGTGCAGACCATATGCTTGTTCATAACATTTTAACATTTTCTATGAAACTGATCTGTTAGAAATGCATGGTTTCAGTATATTTGCTTGTTAGTTTATGCAATAATGTCCAAATAACAAACCAGGGTCATGTAAGGACGACTTCCCCTGTTCGCATTGCGTTGTGTGTTTTTGTGTTTATAGCGATACGAATAATATTTTGTACAAAAAGTTGTCTGAATTGAATTTAACGATAAACATTTCTGTTGGATCTTTTGTGTTTTTCATGGGTGTATTTTTATGCAATTTATTGTCATTTTAACAGATATTTATAACTGTAGTCGATTTTATGGTATATAACAATTGTGAACAACAGCCTACACCGATGAAAGGCGCTAAATGAAAACAGCATGTGTGAAAAACCATACAGCGACGATAACATCAGTATCTTTGAAATGAAAACAAATCTGTTTGTAGGTCAGTGTGATTTAAGGAAAATATTTTTATTGAAAGTATTTTGTTTTCAAATTTAAGAACTTGACGTATGATGAAAAACATCTTCAATGTGTTTTTACATTCTAAGATTTGATGCCAATTTCAAATAAACAACTTTACCTTAAGGGTGATTATTAAAAGAATGAGACGAAATAAAGGTAGAAACTTTAAAAAAAATATCACATATACTAAATGCATGGACTTGTAATTAAAGTGATGGTCGGATAAAGAAAAACAGTCTAAATGCGGCCATTGGCCTTGCAAAACGTTTTACCTAACAAAACGATGCTTAAAAGTATGCTTAATCAAAGTCTTTTGTATTTGGGTGGCGACATTGACAATGAGTTTTACTTCTTGACAATATGGAGATATGGAAGAAGATAAAATAAATTAGCTAAGAAAGATAGACTGTCAATTTATTGATTAGTTTAAACATATTTTATTGACAAAAAATGACAAAAGGGTAAGTCATTAAAAGTTTTTCCAACTTATATGTGACTTCTCCTGAAATATAGAAAATATAAACATATATAAATGAATAGTCACGTGATTACATGGAACAAAATAGCATGAATTCACATAAAACACCAAGAACATTAAACTAGTAAGAGAGAGGGAGAAAGATAGAGATTATTCCCATTCATTGGGTTAAGAAATTGATTTGTACTCTTAGTATTCGTGTGATACCATTATAATATATAAAACAAGCTATGAAAAATGGGAAAAAAATCTTGACAACCTGTAATGATATAGGAAATAAGAAAGAGAGCGAAAGAGAGAGAGAGGGGGGAAGAGAGAAAGTGTGACAGAGGGAGAGAGAGAGAGAGAGTCCATCAATCGAATCTGCTGCAATTTTCATGTTATTGATGATTGAAATGTTAAGATCACCTTTGCATAGAATATCAACGTTAATGGAGCCTTCGTACCATGATAAATCAGTGTTGAGAATTGCTGGATGATTGGCATACAGAGGGCAAACAATAAAGAAGTGATAGCTATCCCCACAGAGATGTCCATACAGACAATATGCAGAATCGGTAAGATTTTCTCTAAAAAGTCATAATTTAGGGAACTAAATGTCCAAATAACAAACCAGGGTCATGTAAGGACGACTTCCCCTGTTCGCATTGCGTTGTGTGTTTTTGTGTTTATAGCGATACGAATAATATTTTGTACAAAAAGTTGTCTGAATTGAATTTAACGATAAACATTTCTGTTGGATCTTTTGTGTTTTTCATGGGTGTATTTTTATGCAATTTATTGTCATTTTAACAGATATTTATAACTGTAGTCGATTTTATGGTATATAACAATTGTGAACAACAGCCTACACCGATGAAAGGCGCTAAATGAAAAACAGCATGTGTGAAAAACCATACAGCGACGATAACATCAGTATCTTTGAAATGAAAACAAATCTGTTTGTAGGTCAGTGTGATTTAAGGAAAATATATTTTTATTGAAAGTATTTTGTTTTCAAATTTAAGAACTTGACGTATGATGAAAAACATCCTCAATGTGTTTTTACATTCTAAGATTTGATGCCAATTTCAAATAAACAACTTTACCTTAAGGGTGATTCTTAAAAGAATGAGACGAAATAAAGGTAGAAACTTTAAAAAAAAATATCACATCTACTAAATGCATGGACTTGTAATTAAAGTGATGGTCGGATAAAGAAAAACAGTCTAAATGCGGCCATTGGCCTTGCAAAACGTTTTACCTAACAAAACGATGCTTAAAAGTATGCTTAATCAAAGTCTTTTGTATTTGGGTGGCGACATTGACAATGAGTTTTACTTCTTGACAATATGGAGATATGGAAGAAGATAAAATAAATTAGCTAAGAAAGATAGACTGTCAATTTATTGATTAGTTTAAACATATTTTATTGACAAAAAATGACAAAAGGGTAAGTCATTAAAAGTTTTTCCAACTTATATGTGACTTCTCCTGAAATATAGAAAATATAAACATACATAAATGAATAGTCACGTGATTATATGGAACAAAATAGTATGAATTCACATAAAACACCAAGAACATTAAACTAGTAAGAGAGAGGGAGAAAGATAGAGATTAATCCCATTCATTGGGTTAAGAAATTGATTTGTACTCTTAGTATTCGTGTGATACCATTATAATATATAAAACAAGCTATGAAAAATGGGAAAAAAATCTTGACAACCTGTAATGATATAGGAAATAAGGAAAAAAGAGAGAGAGAGAAAGAGAGAGAGAGGGAGAGAGAGAGAAAGTGTGACAGAGAATTGCTGTACACAGCTTTTGCAATTTTCATGTTATTGATGATTGAAATGTTAAGATCACCTTTGCATAGAATATCAACGTTAATGGAGCCTTCGTACCATGATAAATCAGTGTTGAGAATTGCTGGATGATTGGCATACAGAGGGCAAACAATAAAGAAGTGATAGCTATCCCCACAGAGATGTCCATACAGACAATATGCAGAATCGGTAAGATTTTCTCTAAAAAGTCATAATTTAGGGAACTAAATGTCCAAATAACAAACCAGGGTCATGTAAGGACGACTTCCCCTGTTCGCATTGCGTTGTGTGTTTTTGTGTTTATAGCGATACGAATAATATTTTGTACAAAAAGTTGTCTGAATTGAATTTAACGATAAACATTTCTGTTGGATCTTTTGTGTTTTTCATGGGTGTATTTTTATGCAATTTATTGTCATTTTAACAGATATTTATAACTGTAGTCGATTTTATGGTATATAACAATTGTGAACAACAGCCTACACCGATGAAAGGCGCTAAATGAAAACAGCATGTGTGAAAAACCATACAGCGACGATAACATCAGTATCTTTGAAATGAAAACAAATCTGTTTGTAGGTCAGTGTGATTTAAGGAAAATATTTTTATTGAAAGTATTTTGTTTTCAAATTTAAGAACTTGACGTATGATGAAAAACATCCTCAATGTGTTTTTACATTCTAAGATTTGATGCCAATTTCAAATAAACAACTTTACCTTAAGGATGATTCTTAAAAGAATGAGACGAAATAAAGGTAGAAACTTTAAAAAAAAATATCACATATACTAAATGCATGGACTTGTAATTAAAGTGATGGTCGGATAAAGAAAAACAGTCTAAATGCGGCCATTGGCCTTGCAAAACGCTTTACCTAACAAAACGATGCTTAAAAGTATGCTTAATCAAATTCTTTTGTATTTGGGTGGCGACATTGACAATGTGGAGGTATGGAAGATGATAAAATAAATTAGCTGAGAAAGATAGACTGTCAATTTATTGATTAGTTTAAACATATTTTATTGACAAAAAATGACAAAAGGGTAAGTCATTAAAAGTTTTTCCAACTTATATGTGACTTCTCCTGAAATATAGAAAATATAAACATATATAAATGAATAGTCACGTGATTACATGGAACAAAATAGCATGAATTCACATAAAACACCAAGAACATTAAACTAGTAAGAGAGAGGGAGAAAGATAGAGATTATTCCCATTCATTGGGTTAAGAAATTGATTTGTACTCTTAGTATTCGTGTGATACCATTATAATATATAAAACAAGCTATGAAAAATGTGGAAAAAAATCTTGACAACTTGTAATGATATAGGAAATAAGAAAGAGAGCGAAAGAGAGAGAGAGAGGGGAAGAGAGAAAGTGTGACAGAGAATTGCTGTACAGCTTTTGCAATTTTCATGTTATTGATGATTGAAATGTTAAGATCACCTTTGCATAGAATATCAACGTTAATGGAGCCTTCGTACCATGATAAATCAGTGTTGAGAATTGCTGGATGATTGGCATACAGAGGGCAAACAATAAAGAAGTGATAGCTATCCCCACAGAGATGTCCATACAGACAATATGCAGAATCGGTAAGATTTTCTCTAAAAAGTCATAATTTAGGGAACTTGCTCGGTTTCTTAGACGACAATGGAGGATATTAGGTTTTCTTGGTCCATATGTTGCAAAAGGAAAATTAAAGTTTGTATTTGTTTTCATGGATTTCATTATATTGAGTTTAAAAGAATCTATGGAAGGAGAATTTCTAATGCTAAGATGTATAGTAGAAGGAAAAATGAACTTTTAGATAATTGTAAACGATAGTAGTGTTCTCTTAATTGATATGCATTTCGTAAGTTATAAGGTGTTAAATTACCAATATCATCAGGCAATATATCTATGAGGAAACTTGGTGCCATACCATGGACTATTGAATATAACATCGAAAGTTTACGAGCTTCTCGTCTCTTAGAAAGTGGCAGCCAACCGGTTTCACGGTATAAAAACTCAGTTTTAGTAAAAATTGGAAGCCCTGTAACAATCCTTGCCGCTTCTAACTGAATATTTTTAGTTTTAAAGAATTATTTACAACACAGTTGTTCCATACTTCACACACATACTCAAGCGAAGGTCGTATATAAGTGAGATACAGCTTTTCCTAGTTATTTCTTTTTAGATATCTTCATATATTTGACAAAAAGAAAGAAAGAACATTTCTAGGGAAGAGTTACTCAAAGCAAGAAAGTCTGACAGCATTTTATGAATACGTGAAACGCATTAAGTGACCAACTTCTATCTATGAATCTTCTTTCAAAGGAGATTTCTATAAAAGGATTTTCAAGATTTTTCAATATTTTAATAGTTTTTCATTTAGACACATAAAAATGTGTTACATGAGGACATTATGGTATACAAAGACATAAGCATGACAAGATGGATACGTAATGTACACGGTATAAAACTCTATAGAACATTGTGATATTTAGTGTGTTGTTACAATGTTAGCAATCTTTAGATTTGTATAACATAATTATATATAAATGTCAGTTTATTCATCAAAAAAATAGCCAAGTTATTGTAACACATTTTTATCACCCAGCATTGTGATTATGTAGTAGGTAAGTTTATTTATAACTACAATTATGAAATGTTAATATGTATGTATTTTTCCGTATTTTCTTTGCATATCATGTTACATTTTCCCTGTCAAGCATTAATTCTGTTTAAAATTGTATGACCTCTTGTTACACACTATATTGTGTGTCTGAGTGAATGTATAAAATATTGAAATCTTGAAATCAAACTACCCATCTTAACGTGTAGTACTAGTTGCATAAGTTGCCGTTGCGTAAGAATACGTATTTCTCTGTAAAAAAAGAAAGAAAGAGTTATCAAGGGAAGAGTTATTTAAACATTGAGACATGACAGCAGGACAAGGATATGTTGAAAAAACATTAACAGATTAGGCTGTCTTCGTGAAGTTCATACTTTTGGATCTACTTTCAAAGCAGATTTCCACTAAAATAATACTGCATGTCGTGTGCGTTTAGATACTATTCATCTGATCTTGTAGTTACATAAATTGTGATTACATAGAAATTAATGTTACACAGTAACATGATGCTGCATAAAATACGAATGGAAATAACGTGGACAATTAATGCCAAAATAACTAAACAGTGTGTATATATAGTGACTCATCTTTCAAGGGAGATAACGCTAGTCTAAGGGGGATAACTATGGTGAAGGTGCGAACGCATGTCTAGTAATCGCTGCGACACAAATCAAATAACATACATGTATAGTAAGATTTGGTGAAATCAGACATATTAAAGATGCTCCACAGCTGACAAATTGTATGTTTTCATTATCAAAAACAGGAGCAGACGATTTAGTATTTTTCTCTAGTTACAAAAGTTACTTACTTTACACCATTACCATCATTGAAAAGTTTGAGCTTCTAATTTTCCTTCAAGTTAAAAATATGAAAAATAATTAATTGCATCCCAAAAAAAATCCGTGGCACTATATCCTATATGGAATGAAGTACTTATTGCCCATGACCCAAAGGCAAAATTAATTATTTTATATTATTTTTTGTGTTAATAAGGAATATGTATACATGATTTAACACTAACTATTGTTCAAATGATGAATGGCATTTATGCTCTGTCGACGGTGGAGCATCTTTAAGCACCAATTGCACATTATCTGTTCTCTTCAGCTTTGGTTCTCTTCAGCTTCTGACTTTACGATTATATATTTTTAAAGTTAATTCAATCATTTCATATACCGAATAATATTATTTGTGAAAATATTTAGACATGAATAATTTAACCAATATTGTTTATTACAAAATACACGAGAAAATAATCATACAATGTATTACAACACATTTAGGCTTTGATAGTTAGTAATTTCAATGTATTTTGCGATGATGGGTTTAACTCAATCAAAAGATAAAGCTGTGTTAGTGTTTTTATCATATATTATTAATACGATTTTTGATTGCTTTCATATTCAAATTTCGATCAAAATATTTAGATAAATATGTTAACATTCTTTGGAAAACAAAGAAGAGCAAACGGAAAATAAGAACATTGGATTGTTCATTAGGATATGTCTCTGTTTTTATAAAATCTAAACTGCGATTGTTAAAATTACACATTTTGTATTCAATATTTTGTATAGAAAAAAATGAAATTAGAATGACTTCAAGAAAAAAAAAATATGATTGATATTATATTGTTTATCAAATTAGATTTTATCTATTTACCTGCAGTATTGTGGGACGATAAAAAATGAACATCCCCATATGAAACTATATGAAATAGTGTTTAGAAAATATCATCGAAATTTGAAAATGGTATTCCGGATTAAAAACGTTTAGAAGTCCTTGTGAACTTGTGAAACATAAAGGGGTGGCCGACAATCTGACAATCAATCCGGCCTACCGCCAATCACCGACTGCGAGGGGCGTGGCTTAAGATTAAGCAGCCTGCAGTGCAAACAACTTGGACTGAAACATTCCACCACAGTTCACAGTTTGTCGGCGTGTCTCTGTAGGAATCGATGGTGTGTTTATATTACTACTACTGCTGATAGTTTTGTCTACTTTTAAACACCCGATAAGTCTATACATACATAGTCATGGACTAAATTTAGCCGGATATCAGTGTTTGAATTCGCCATACAAACAAATCATTTTTAACTTAAAGGGTGACAAAGTGGTATATTGAGAAAACATTTTGTTGACAATTGCATTTTTCGCTCAATGTGTGCTCAACGATGATCGGCACTTTTGTGGAGCGAAGCGACCCCCAGCATCTGTCATCCCCGGGGGTGGGATACGGTCACCCCGAGGGTAGCGCCATGGTGCAAAATCAACAATACGGTTACTACAATGGACAAGCCAGTGGGTACGGTGTACCATATAGCAATGTAGGAAATCTCAACTCTCGGGAATTATTTCTCCGACGGACGGCGGAGTTCGGACTGTCCGGTAGTGAAGTGTCCAGTAACGTGTCCTCTCGTCCAGGGATGTTATTTCCTCCGCCGTCCAGTGGCTTTCACTCCCAACACCACCAGGATGTGAGTCCGCACGTCCTTCTTCAGGGACTACATGACGTAACGTCATATCATAACCCGAGGCAGCACATGCATGGACAACCAGGGTACTACATGTCGGGACATAGCTCGGAATATATTTCCAGGAACGACCAAATGGGACTAAATCCGGCGTCGAGACCAGAACAATATGGTCACGAGAATCAACCCTTTATGAACCCTATTAACATGTTACAGAATGGGACTGGTCCCTTTTTCAGATATATGCGGCCCCCAATAAAGCAGGAACGCACGTGCATGTGGATCGACCCGGACCAACCGGAACCTAAAAAGCCTTGTAATAAAGTATTTTTTACCATGCACGAAATTGTGAATCATATTACGATTGACCATGTTGGAGGGCCGGAACAGGCCAACCATACCTGTTTTTGGCAGGAGTGTCCGAGAGAGGGAAAGCCCTTCAAGGCCAAATACAAACTAGTAAACCACATCCGTGTCCATACCGGAGAGAAACCTTTTCCTTGTCCGTTTCCGGGATGTGGAAAAGTGTTCGCCCGAAGTGAGAACCTCAAGATTCATAAACGAATACATACGGGTAGGTTTTCATATTAATGAAGTTTTTAATTTTTTCCTGTTTATTTTATTTGATCACATGATTGCAAATGACATGGTAAATAGACTAACTTTCAAGGTTCGGATATCAAAATTCTACATATGAAAAATATCAAGGTGTTGTAAATTCTTTAGTTTGAAAGTTTGGTTAAAGACAAAAATGTTACAGAATCAGTACACAGCCGAGGTTGTTAACCTTATGTAAAACTTCATTAAGCTAAAGATTATTTGACAAAATGTCAAAGAAAAAATTCATAATTTGACTAATATATCCAAAATCTTAAATAAATAAAATTTATTTAGCATTTTCCATTATGTCATTTCAAAAATTTACCACAAAAATTCGAATATAATTAGATACAGGAAAATGAAATTGGTTTTATTAACCGAAGACTTGGAAGATCTAATTAATAATTAAATTTCTGAGTGATATAATTACTAGTTTACTTTACACATTTTTAAAATTCTGGTTAATGAAATTAGCGTCAGGGCCGAATTCACCCTCTCATGTACATCAGTAATTTGTCCACTTTGTCTTAATTTGTATGCTCAAGATTTTAATGAGAAGCAATCGTCATTAAGTCTGTAGCATTTAACTGACTTCGTTTTTTAAGGACCCACTTCATGTGAAGATGATACAAGGTAATAAAATTTGAAACATTATAACGAATCAAGTTGCGTAATCGGTATAAAGAATTAAAACTATTTTCATATCTTAAATAGTATATAGTTTTAATGCATTACGCAAATTTTCCAACATCGACGTCTGATCTGAGCCATTTGATTCTTTAAATGATTATCAATTTTGAAATTCAAATTCTATAAACAAAATTGATTAGAATTAAGACAGGTTTTCTTACCTTTAACATAAAATTTATTTGTAGAGTAAACGTCGCTTTTTGTCATTCTTTCACTAATTTTGTTATGATCATATTTTTATTCTCAGATTATACATGATAATACGATAAAGTAGCTGTTAGAATATATTATATAAGGACAACGACAGTTGACATTCAAAATAAATATGAATGTGATATTTTTGTCAATGTTACATGTATAGAACAATCATTCTTTTCCATCTTTAAATATTTTGGGTCTATGGGTACAGCGCATTTGGGAACTATACATTGCCGAAACACCACTCACACCCCTAAAACATTATTTATACTTGTGTCAAAATAATAAACTTACTCTGAGAACCTTGCTTGGGTTCAGGACTTCAGGTTGCAGAAAACTTGAATTTCTATCAGCTGTTAAAAAGTCTTTTAGTGCTAAACCGCATCTTAAAATCTGTTTTCCATGTGGGGGCAAGCATTTGTCATGTTACCAAATATCCCTGTGGACCCGTACAAAAATCACTACCGTGTCCTAATAGTAGTAGAAAACATCGTCAAGTAGTCGTTATAAATATTTACCAATTCCCACCAGCCTCGATTTGTCTTGGTGTTAGCTTGGTTCAGGCTGTATAGGTTTTGTGACGTCTAAGATTGGCGAGTATATATAGTCTAATATACACTATACGTAAGTTCACTCTGAACCTCAAAAGGCAGATGTTATTTCCACCAAAATCTTTTGCGGTCCCCCGTGAGAAATTGAGTTCGTGGATTTTCCCTGTGAGCATACTATCGTCATTATCAACTCTCGATATATATATTGAAAACATATATCTTTAACGGACGCAGATCGTATGAAAAACGACTCTTTCACGCATATGAAAAGTCCAGCATTGTAGATGGCAAAACACATATAAAAAACGTTATGATTATTTCGACAGAAATGCCCTCAACTTTGATCTAGTTTGCTAGAAATACTCCGCGGTCACATATTCTCCATTTTTGCTGCTTTTAAGCTATGGTTAGAATCGGGAAACGGAAAATATGGCTTGGGCGTTTGAAGTGTATGGAGTAATTACGCTACTATATGTATCGGCTTGTGCTGTCTTCCTCATCAACGCAGAGAAAGCCTAAAAGGCGGTATACATCAAAGGAAAAGTAATTAATGACGGTATAATTGATGTAACGGTATTTTATATTAAATATTAGATTCATTTTCCTTCGTGAACCGTTAAAGAAGCGAGAGCATTTAGTATACAGAATGTGTGTCTAATGCTTATAGTAAAATTCTCGTGAATCTATCATTCACGTGTGTTGGTGAAGTTTATGGGAAGCGATGAAGGTAAATATTTAGGGTTGTATCTGTTAATTAAGTCAGAAAAGCAAACAGAAATAATAACGCACAAATGTCTCTTAATTTGAAAGTTTTTTGATGTTGGTATGTTTAAGCTTACTCAACAGTGTGAACATCTGAATGTACAATTATTTACGCTGCGGTTAAATTAATAAACAAGAGTTATCTAATTTACAAAAGTAAATACAAATTTATAACACTTCTTTAAACGACCAAATAATACAAGCATAAACAATAATATATTTCATAGATTTTCTTTTCAAATTATATTTTGATTATAATTAGTGAAAATCCCTTAGCATGTAAAGAAAGGCATGTATTGAAATATCAAATGTCAACATACGTACGTGTTGAATGAGATTTTATCGATTCCAATTTTATATTTGATGTTAATTATAATTAGTGAAACTTCATAAGCTTGTAAACAAAGTCATATATGGAAATATGAACATAAGTGGTAATGAATAAGTTTACAAACGCTAATCCTCCGAAACTACTTATGGTTTCTGTTCTGATATGGTAATTATGTAAACAGATATTAACTGATAATGGGCATGGACTGTATCGCGCCCAATTGATTGTCTAATGTTGATCCCATTAAATCATTAAAGTGGGTCGGACTGTTTACTGTTCAAGACGCGCTGGTAGCTAGAAAGACACCAAATGACCTAGACAATGTAAAGTTGTCTAGCTAGATAAACTTAACCATTTATAATTACCATCCCCAAAAATAGGACGGTATCGCATTTTCATTTTATGGATGCAATTATGTATGCTTAAGATTTAAAAGTTTAAAGATTGCTGAAATGCTTTGTAATGTCACTTCATTGTATGTTCGTGTTTTTTTTATTAAAGTTTCATATATTATGACTATAATTTTAAACAAACTAATTATAAGGTCCTTGATAATAGTTTTACCTGAATTAATCTTAACAGATATTTATAAACATCATATTAAGGCTTTTCAGTATGGATTAAGTTGAATTATTAAAATCCGTTTTCAGACGTCATTAAAGAAAACTGCTATTTCGACATAAAATTATGCCAAAATAACAAAGTAATTTCGATACTGTTCCTAGAGTATTGTTTTGTTTCTTAACGTAAACAGCTGCATCTTTGTAAATAAATGACAACAATTTTATTAACGAAATTAGCACCGTACTTGATATCTTTCGTGATACGTTATGGTTGATGACCAAAATTACAACTGTTGCATTTTCATTTATATTATGTAACCATAAAGGAATTGTTGTCTTTAAAGGGTTTTTTATCGTTTTACTTTACGTTTTGTTCTCCGTGGACGTTATGTTATTCATTCGAAACTATTGTGGATCACAATGATCGGCCGGTATCCGGGGATATAGGGTAATAGGGAGTACACCGGTGGTTTTGCCTTTTTTCTGACATCGGACAACACAGATCAAAAATGTGTCACACATCATTTGCATAAAAAGGAGGCCGTGCGGTAATCGCACGGCGTCTGTTTCGAAAGAGAATTTTTTTGGGACCGGTGAGGCAGGGAATATCGACCGAACACATAATGCTAATCGGCCGATTATCATATGACGTCCGGGCGATAAACGGCCTTCTCGCCGGACATCGTACAAATATCGCCCGAATATCTTACGGACAACGAACGATAGTTGTATCAGGCCCGAATCGAATGTCGGGCGGTGTGATTGCCGCTCGATTCCCGGCCGAATATCGGACGATACTCAATAATGCGTGAAGGATATGTTGCCGATCATGAAAAATCTACGGGACACCGGAGAGATTTTAACTACGAGTTAAAATTCTTCGGGCACCTGCCCGGTTATGTATGAAAGCCTCGGCCACCGGCCGGCCATGTCTGGTGTCCGGCCGGAATCCAGACCAAAATGACTAAAACCTATGCCGGGAGTACGCCCTAAGCCTAATCGAAGGGGTTGTGACCGAAGCATAACCCGAAGTTCTATATTTATCTTTTGAGATATTTTAGATAATCGATTTCCTATATTATGAAACAATTGAACTTTTGGAAAAACATCGTAGGAAATTTGAACTAACATTTTGATTGCTATCTAAACCAATCCAAATTTATCATATCAAATTGACCCGATGAAATAAAAACTAGAACATTTATAATGTGATGGATTTAACTAACGATTCGAATATGAGTTACACATTTTCAAATCATTGGCTTCATATATCGCTTTTTAGGATCAATATTGCTCAAATTATATACTTCAGTATATATGTTTACAATAAATCCAATTTCGATTAAGTAATTGTTAAGAAATACACAGTTTCATTAAATTACGTTTGCTTAAAAGTAATTATTTTCCTCAAATTTACTTTTTAACTACTTGTGTTACAATAAATCACCTCTGACTTAGTAAATGTCGAAACAAATACATTATAATGTGGTCCTGTCTGAAACAAAGATCGATTATTTACATTAATCCAACAAATGTATTTCATAAAGCTCTAGCGCGAAGTGTACTACGTCTTGAAATCAAACAAAGGGGTTAGGGATAACAACGAATGTTAAAGAAAACAGGTTATCTAAATTAAAAAAAACCAGAGTGGCAAGATAAATGAGATAATAAAATAAATGAACAATTTACAGGTACCTGATTTGTCAGATCTTCTTTCCTCTTAATGAACATTTTTGCCTCATGATGTCCTCAACTTCTTGTCACTGGAGCTGTCTGTTGCTCAAACTGGAATTATGAAAAGAGAAAAAAAGCTGGAAGTTAAGAAATGTTAAATAACATAAGCTTATTTACCTAACTAATCATAATTTTAAGTACATATCTTAAATATAATATATAAATTACTTGCATTTTAGTATCGCAGAAGAAAATTTTAAACCATAACATGATAGAAATATATGCAAACAAACGTCAAAAGTCATGATTTTTCAATTCGACAAAAATTATTTTGAATACAGATATTATACAATCATGTTTTATGAAAATGTTAAGATATGTAAAGTAGGAAAAATTGAACAGTATATGACAATCAGTTTCTTGTCAAATAATATATATATAGAAACGTAATCATGAAATATCATATGAATACCACATTTTCATCTATTGATTATGTTGCAATAATCTACTGTTGGCAATATAATATATGTAGGATATTTGTAAATTCAAATATGTGGATAAAATGAAGAAAATCGATTTGAGATTTACATGATATCATATAGCTTATTTATGTTGCAATGCAATATACCCTTATCGTTGTGGGATATGGGGGTTCTCTACATTGCAGAATAAATTAATCCCATATATTCCCTGGGTACCACTCCCAGACTTTATGATCAAGGTTATAAACAGACCCTATTTGTGTTGACCAATTCAACTTATGCAAGTCTTATCATCTAGACAAACATAATAGCGTTGTAAGAACTCTCTGAATTAAAATTGAAAAATGATATACCTGTATACTCCAGAGAAATATAATAAGAAAGATTGAATTTCTGTTATAATTATCCGGACACAACGTACAAATTTACCAGTAGTCGTTTGTGTAATGAACAATAATAGGCTTGCTCTTCCCGCCGTGTAATGAAAATATCAAGTAACACTAGAGGAAAACTGGGGCATTATGTCTCTCAATTAGCATTATGTAAAACCTTACATTGTGTTGGTAATTGATTGTAATCCAAGAGAGGGGTGTATCATTGTTAGACATAGTAATATGCGTGATACAGCATACCTATTATCCGTATTCAAAAACTTTTTTTTCATCACCATGGACATATTCAACAAATCCTTACAAGTCATTATTTGAATTTGTGTTAAAAGCTCTCCATGAACAAACAAATTTATATATAAACGTTTATTATTTAAAATTGGTATTTGATATTTATAATTTTTTCTATAATCTTGGAAAAAGCACAATTAGAATCAACTTTTGATGATAATTTCTTATCTTTAAGAATAACATAACGATACATTTCACTTTGCTGAACTGTTCTGTGAAAAGCTAACTGAAGAATGAAGATGATATGGACACTAACTTTTCGTAATTATGTAAAGTCATAGTATAAAAAATACACACTATTCCTTTCTTTGTTGCAATAAACTTTGTTTCTGTCAAGAAAAACTAGTTAAAACGTTTCCATCGTGTTAAGAAACTCGTTCGGTTTATAGATCTAAGAAAGGCTGACCACATTGTGGAGCCATTTAGGTCTAAATTTATCACCGGAAAATTCCGTGATTTAAACACATAGTGCATATTGATTACCCTGCCATGACATGATGACGGTGGTTCCAACTTTGCTTACGGGAACTTAATGATAAGAAATGCTCTTTTCGTATATCATTGATCAATTACACGACTCGAACGCGCCGCCCTAATTATCTGGAGAAATAATCCCTGGGTGATTGAAAACAACTGGATTATTGGTCGACGGGGGCTCCTGATGAGAAAATCATAGAGCCGGGGTTGTGTAACATGGTTGAAGCCCGGCTGGGAAACAGGTTGTTTTGGGGAGGGAAATTAATCCGCCCAGGCGGTGTTACGTCTACTGAGATGGGAGGGGGACACAGACATAACGCGGCATAGACATCCTACTGGGGTACTTCAACCATAGCTAACCAGACCATGCCATTTAGCAGAACAACTCTCATATCACTTGTTTGTTGTTTGAAATCAACAGTATTGGTATGGAATATATTACTACATTAAGTTGATCTATCACTTGTTATTAATCATATGATTTATTAAAATACTTTAGTAAGGCGAATAATGTTATGATAAAGCAAAGTACATTATAATCAATATTATGGGGTAAAGTGTCTACAACAAGACATTCTATAGCTTGTCATTGATAATTATGATATGATCATGTTTAGTAAAATAGATAAGGAAAATATAACTCTCTTAAGTTATGGTAAAGCAAAGTAAACTATAATTGAAGACGACATATTACACGTGTGTTCAAAACTTTTAGAAATGACACTAATTTCAAGCATAATGCACAAGATTAGTTGACTATTATCCAATTTGGAAATACAAAATAGTTTTTTATCTTGATTTTAATATCAAACGCAAAGCAAAAATAATGAACAAGGGAATATAAAAAATAAAATAAGCAAACTGAATCTGTATTCTTATGAGAATTTTTTATAACACGTTACAGTCATCATATGATTTTGAATGACATTCGAAATATATATGTTTTCAAACCTGATCTTAGTTAGAGATTGATAATAAAAATAACAACTTAAACAATTACAAATAAGAAGAAATGTAATTTGTGACAACTATTGCATAACAGGTTAATGATTCCGTGTATTCTACTGATGATGAGATGTTTTAGTGATTTTTTTTTTCAAAACAGATCGTAAATAGAAAGCAACTAATGATAAAAAGATAAATAATAAATAAAAATATAACGCAAAAAATAGACATACACAGTAATTTTCGACATCTATTGGATAATATATTTTGACTCTCCTATTATTTCAAAACTGAAAGTGGAATAACATTCCAGAATCTTTTTGCGGAACAATCATTAAAATAAACCCAAAACATTGACTTGTTGACAGGCGTTGGGTAACATTTTATCTCGCTCATGTCTCATATATACAGCTGTAAACGAAAGTGGGCGGGGCTTGGGTGTCACTGCTAGAGATAATAAGAAATAATGGGTTTTCTACAGTAGGTGTTTAGCTTGGCAGATTCGTGTATTTTGTTGTATGGGCCAGGACTATTACGATTTTGGTACTGTCTACCCCTATTAGGTTTGTGGTATGGGCTAGTTCTATTAGGTATGTGGTAGGGACAAGAGTTTTTATGATTGTGGTATGGACCAAGACTTTAGGTATGTGGTATAGACTAGGTAAATTCGATTTGTGGTATGGGCCAGGGTGTTTATACTTGTGGTACGGACTAGGTCTATTAGTTTTGTGGTATTGGCAAAGTGATGGTATGGGCTAGGTCTATTAGTTTTGTGATATTGACAAAGTGTTGGTAAGGGCTAGATCTAATAGTTTTGTGGTATTGGCAAAGTGTTTGTATGGGCTAGGTCTATTAAGTTTTGGTATGGGCTAGGTCTATTAAGTTTGTGGTACAGGTTAAGTCTATTAAGTTTATGGTACGGGACAGGTCCATTAGGTTATGGTATGGGCCAAGTATATTCGATTTGTGGTATGGGTTAGATCTTCTAGATTTAAGGTTTGAACCAGGTTTATTATGTTTCTGGTTAGGGCAAAGACTTTAGATATGTGGTATGGGCTATATCTATTCGATTTGTGGAATGGACCAGGTTTTTTATGATTGTGGTATGGGCCAAGACGTAAGGTATGTGGTATGGGCTATATATATTCGTTTTGTGGAATGGGCCAGGTTTTTATGTTTCTGGTATAGGCCAAGACTTTAGGTATGTGGTATGGGCTATGTATATTCAATTTGTGGAATGGGTCAGGTTTTTTATGATTGTGGTATGGGCCAGGCCTATAAGGTTTGTGGTATGGGCCAAGCCTATAAGGTATGTGGTATGGAGCTAATACATTTGAGTTAGTGGTATGGGCCAAGACTTTTGGTCTGTTGTATTATAGATCACCATATTCCGTTTGTGGTATTGGGTAAGTATCCAGATATACTCAATATATCTTTCCCTGACATTTAGTAGTATATATTCGTCTGTCGTATTATTTTTTTTCTCCCTGCTTTTTTGCTGACTCGTCATGCTGTGTACATTTTATAAGATATCTGCTCATCTCGCTGACTTTATGGTGATTTATTAAGTTATGCTTTATATTGTGTTCTAACATTTATTTCCTGGCGTTACAAATTTCATTACATTCCTTCTGAATTTTTACACATTGAGAACTAATACTAACAGCTGACTGTTACAAGAAGGAAGCAAAGGTTAGGAACGGTTCTATAATCATTTTTTTAGAATTGAACATTTTTGCATATTTCATAATTGGGAGTAGAAGTGACAACGAGATCCAAGATAGAGAAATCAACTCAAACATGAAGAAAAAACAACTTGAAATTGTAAATTTGTTTTCGTATCTTTTATGTAGTATCTTATACTGATATTAAATGTAAACAATTCATTTAAAAAACAGCTCAATGTATCTGTGAGCTAAAATATCGATTTTGAAAAGTTTCAGATGCTTTCAAATTGACGCAATTTTGTACTTATATTATCTGCGGTGAAAAAAATAAACAATGAATCATAAAATTAAGATATTACTTTCTGCAACCATAATAATACTCACTCGACCAAAGCCCAAACTAAAAATATATAACCCGTTTGAAGGAAATACTAGTCGCTTAAATGCGGAACAGACACGCTAGTGTTCTTGTCAAACAAAGGGTGACATTTTTTCTTTTTCAAAGTCGAGGACCTTATTTGTCAAATGTTCTTTCAGCTTCACAGCGCTAAGTCGATGAGACTATTATGTGATCCTGAATACCCAGGCCTTGTCCCATACACAGGTCGAACAGGCTCTCTTCAGAGATCAATTTGTTGTAAAGTAGACCACTTTCCATCCAGTGTTGAATGTGTGTCCGAAAGGCCCCATTCTACTGGCATTCCATAATTTGTGATGTCACTTTCAAGGTCAAGAGATTATACGTACGCACATGGAATTCTTACAGGTTGTCTTTCGGGGTAAAACCAACAACGTGGTGGTTCTTTTGTCAGAAAATCTTTGATAGGGATTAATATTGATAAATATGTCTTCCAGTTCCAAAGCATTATATGTCAATTTAAAACACCATTACGTATTGCCTTCCTACAAAGGTGTCAGACCTGCCTATGTCACCCGAGACAACGTTTCATTTTTTCAGTCTTCGATGAGCGTTCGCTTGTGTGAAGAAGTGTTCTAATCTTTGAAATATATTTTACATGGTGTTTTCGAAGTTTGAAGGGGATAATAAGTCTAAAACAATTGTAGTTTCTGATCCTACTTGGGGTTCAGCTCTATATGAATGGGCCGACTTGCGTTAACCTAATGACGATATACAATTACCTAGGTAATTTGTCATTATATTCGACAGTGTATTTTACTGAGATAACACTTTAAGTATAGTAACAATTCCTTTATCACAAGGAGACATTGTAGAAGCTCTATCGCATGAACTATCTTTGTTTGATTTGGATGACACAATTAAGCACTTCATTATCATAACAAATGCTTTTAATAGATTTGTTCATATATTTTTCTATTGATATATTGCAGGTGAAAAACCCTTCAAATGTGATTTTGACGGCTGTGACCGGAGATTTGCGAACAGTTCCGACCGGAAGAAGCACAGTCACGTGCACACAAGTGACAAGCCATACAATTGCCGCGTGAGGGGCTGTGACAAAAGCTATACTCACCCCAGCTCCTTAAGGAAGCACATGAAAATACATGGTGATATATCCCCGGATATGGAGAAATCGGACTCGGAGGATCACTCGGAAAGCAGTGAGTCTTTGACAAGGACGACGCCTTCCAATGACGTCACCATGCATTCGCACCAATCACCGCCTTCGACAGAAAGTGTAACGGACACCAAACCCATTTTGACGTCATCTGTTACGTCACACACGTCACACATGGACCAGAATAATGGAATATCCGTACCGGAAGTGCCTAAATTGAATGACTGGTTTGTTTGTCACCCGCGGACAATGACTTCTGCTCCTTCTAAAGAGCATACATCATTCCCTTCTATAGCGCCTTTATCGTCATTTCATCCAATGCCCATCATGCAATATTCGTAACAGGAAGTAACGTCATGTGATTCATTGTGCACCTGTCTTAATGATCTGAAGAAATGTGTTATTCATTGTGTCAAAGTCGTGAAAGTTATGAATAGTCTTCATAGTGAAGAACGTAAGCTGTAGCCTATACATAAACTGCAAAATTTCGTATATAAATATTCTATATATATACATAGACATTCATATATTATATAAAATATTAAAATATCAATGTCTTAAATGTAAAGTTTTAGTTATTGTTTTATTTTATTAAATATGGCTTCTTCCTTATAGAAGTGCATATATTTGTTACACACAACTGAAATCAACATCAATGTTGGAGCCTTATTTAGTCCATAACATCTGCTAGGTTATGCAATACTGTAAAACAACTTGTTTTCGTGGCGAATTATTTTCCTGTTATCGTTTTCACAGTGATTTGAATTTGCGATGTCATACGATTCTCTTTGATATGTACTACACAGTCGGATGGGTTTTTTTGTTATTGAGTTTTACGATGATTAATGTTCACGATTTTCTATTGTTCGCGAAATACTCGAAATGAAATCGCACGTGAAAATCAGTTGGTTTACTGTATAAAAAAGTCAGAAAAGACATCATAATTACATTTATGTAAAAAATAAAGACCTTGATTACAAATTTGGAATATACGTCTTTTGAAATACAAGTTTCAAGGTTGAAAAGAAACTTGTCCGAAATGTACTTGTCATGGCAACTATTGAACATCTTCAGTGGCAAATCACTTTTCTTAATAGCGTCCTTATATGGGTTCATGTTATAGTTATATCGAAGGATCCCCGTACATAGAGCATTTGGGTGCATTGCATATAAGTGTTACTGCTTAAATATTTTAAACTATTTTCATATTATCAATTAATGACCTTCATTGGTATATGATTACAACAATCGTAACATTACAAACATTACTAGCTTGTTTTACTTCAGTTAAAAGATTGTGATCTTGTGGTAGAAAGTGTTTTAACCCAGCTGACATTAGGTATCTTACAGTAGGATCCATAATAATACGTGACGATCCAGTATTAAATTTTCTAATGTGATAGATGTAGTTTCCATAGACTGTTAAAACTGTGGTATTTAAATGAAAAGGAGATCAAGAGTCACTTTCCATCTCGCCTTACTGTAGCTTAAACATCTATAGTTAATTTAGAATTATAACAAAGTGAAATAGATATTTACATGAATTATTTCTTCGGCACAATATGTAATGATGTCATTAACAGTCTGGGACCATAGACTTAAAATACTGAAGCCATAAGTTTAGGTACCAGTCTACCTATTATATTCTATGCTCTATTATGTTCAAGGCTTCTGATCATTATATGTTAATACATTGATTGATGTTAATATATGAACATGGCAAAGTGAAATTATGTTTCGCCCGATCTTTAAAAACTTTCCTCAATTCGATAATTAAGTGTTTTGTGTACAGTTTGCTTAAGCGTTTTCTGGATGAATCATTAAACCATCTTTAATGCACTCCATAATCGTTTTACGATAACATTTATATTTTGTTGTTGTTTTTTTTCTTTAGAAATTCATATGTTTATCAAGATAAGAATATATTGTTCTAAAATTTATATGCAATGCATATAATGTCAGAATTTTGATATCATAAATAATTTAGGAGATGCTTTGAATTACAGTAACATAGTGGTCTTCCTTGCAATTAAAGTATGTAAATCATAACATATGTGACATGAAGAACTGCAACATGATCACATACTTTTAATGAAGAGGCATGTTATGAAAATTACCAACATCTTCTAAGTGGCGTAGGGGTATCATTTGATTATTAAGGTTTTATAAACATGGATTGCATATTCATAAATCAAAAGTTTCATTATCAAGGAGGGTGATATTATCAAAAACGGGATCATATCAAACTATAACAATATATTATACTTATGAAAACAGTTACACTTTCATCAGAGTCCGTTTGATGTTTGACCTTGTGGTTAATTAGCTGAAACATTAATTAGATGCTGATGTTTTTCAGACGACCATTTAGTGCTTTGATTTCATTTTCTAAAAGGGTCTTTGTTTAGACTAGGTGCAGTCTTGGTGCAAATTCTCTCAACTCTAATTAAAAATTCATTTTAAACTGATTTTTAAATTAGTTTCATTTAAAGTCTAATCCTGTGATTTAATAAAATGATAGCATCATTAAAACGTTTCCGTAATTAAATGTATGAAATGAATGCTATATGAAAAATATCAAGTAGGATTTGTACATATTTTGCATTGGGTGTATTCTTTAACTTATGTTATCCACCGCCGCAGTTGAAACATAAATTTTGCATTGAACGTCAGTGTATCATTTTCTCGAAGTTTCAAACTATTCAAAAACCCATACAAGTCAAAGTTGATTTCATCTATTGATGAACCTTTTCATTTTTTTCATAATTGATATACACTTAAAATCGGCATTTCATTTATAAAGTACAATGTTGTTATATACCAATGTGGAAAGACGAAGTCCCTAAATCATGTACAAAATAAATTCGTTAAGACAACCTACCCCTTCATTAAAACATAAATAACACAATGGATTAGTTTACTTGTTTAATGCAACACAAAAATACCGATGTTTAACAAGTGTTGCAGATTCTTAATCGCAATTGTTACCCGTGTATTTCTGTCATTTTGTATCTCGGTTTTGTTATTTGAAAATGTAAGCCAAAACATATCAAACACAGATTTGTTTGGCTTCTTACATTATTGTTGAACTGATAGCAAAACATAATCATTCGTGATATTTATAACTCGAAGTATAGAAATGTTTGAATAAAGCTAATACCATGGTAATTTGAAAGCGTACACAAAATCTAAAAAAGCTCGTAACATTTTAATAGGTTGTTTGCAATAGTCTTTACATCTGTATTGATTTAAAATTGATAATAATCTTACGGTACACCCTGTATCTGACAGTCCGCCAACAGTTATCACAGAGGATGATAAGTTATAGATTCTCATAATTCCATTCATCCACGATGCTGTAGGGATTACTATCACTAACATTATAACCACCCCTGCGGTACACTGTACACGTGGTTGCCTGTGTTACTTTGAGGTTGGGCGTTGCTCTCTCTCTGTAATCAATGGAAATCTCTGCAGGCCTGTGACTGGTCAGTTTTTTTCCTCTGGAATTGCCTCCAGTTTTACTATGGAATAATCAACTATCTATCACTGGAGTTTAGATGTGGATATAACGACAGAAATAGTATTACATGGAGTATTGCGAATGCATTTCATCAGCACCATACAGCTATTTTGCCTTTCGCTCGACAGTGATACTTGAAGGCGACCAAACCCGAAACATTTAACGTGACTGCATACCAACTTCTTTTATGCGTTCAATGATCTTACGGATAAATGGAATCAGTAGTTAATCCGCAGAACATTTTTTTATGCTTATCATAATTTGACATAAAGCCGAATATGTTCTTGCCCACAACTTTAACAAATTATTTTCTTCCTCACAAAATGCTATCTTTTTGTGGTAAGTATTTTGCCTACCTCGGTTGTCATGACGTGTGCATGACAACCGAGGATAACAACAGTTACATCTATTAATATTTACACTTTCTGATATGAAGTAATTTTAAAGTGACCATGAAATGACGCTTTGAAAGAGATTGTGAAATAATGATTTAATTTATTATTTCATAACATTGTTTTAATTAACACCTACATTATAACAATAGCACAGTTATAATAATAATGAGTACACTTACAGACTTAAAGCTGATTGCTTACGGATTCTTTGCCCACAAGTATTATCACGATTATTTCGTCGTAAACCATTAGGGTTTTATTTTAACTATCATCAAATCAAAACTCGAATACAATAAAATACTAGCGAAGAACTCATTTATCAAAATTATTTATGAAAAAATGTCATTATGCAATTCCATGTCAATGACATATTTATCGAATGATATATTCTGAGATTGTCCATATCATGTTTCCCCAAACCCCGATAATAATAGCGTCGAGAGGACACATTTCCAGAATGTCAAATTTCAAAGGGAGATAATTATGACATAAACAAGAGGTTATTTACTTTTTATATGATTGAATACTTCAGTTATGAGTGTACTTCATTTGTTTTAAAGTCTGATAGCCTCAAATTGAAATACCATTCTGAATATTGTCGAGGCGTCACGTGTTTGTTTTAAAACATACATTAATGTATGATAACTTTCATATAAATCACGGTAGCATCCCTGGCGTGTATGTATATAGAAATGAAGAAAAATTGTTTTTGGACCATTCTTAATTCAATTATCCTAGTATGTTACTTTTGTTGGAAGCTAACAATTCTGAAAAACTATAAATAATTATTCTATACGGAAATATAGTACACATTTCACATCGTTCTTCAGGTTATCTTCTACAGATAAACTTGTCATCCATATTGCGATTTTGTGATAACGAACATCTGGACTAGTAACGGGTATTTGATGACACGTTTATTATCGGATACTTTGGCCTTGATGACTCAGTTACAAATGACACAACAAATCTTTTTGGTACATTCAGAAATGTCGTTTATAAATCAGCTGCTCGTATGATACATTTTTGAACATTATATAATATGATTGTATAAATTATTTCAACATTACCAATATAGACGTTACTGTATGTAAACTTGTTTTTTTAGACTATATGAACCTGATATTAACCGAGATAATATGAAGGTCATTTCATATGGGTATTTCACGCACACGTAACCACGTAGATAGTTTATGATCGTGTCCTTCTTTAGACATTGAATTCAGCCGCTATATGATATATCATTATAATAACCAGAAACTTGCAGTTAGTCATTATTTACAGAAATTGTGGAAAAAACCCAATTCATTAAAGATTTTTTGAAGCAACTGAGATTATTTAAAGACAATATCCTATGTATACGAAATTGTATTTGTATTTTACTTAAAATTGGATGAAGCATTCTGAAAACCAATACATTTTCACGTGCGGTTGAATTTCGCGTATTTCATAAATAGGTAGCAATCGCGAAGATAAATCTCCGCGAAAATGTTTCAAACATATGTACTGTAGTTCAATATGAGTCAAAATCGCGAAAAAGTCGTTATATATGAAAACGCGAAATTAAGTCGGCACGAAAAAGTCGTAAAATATGAAAACGCGAAATTACGTCACCATAAAAAGGTCGTTAGATATGAAAACGCGAAAGTAAGTTGCCATAAAAAAGTGGTTGAATATGAAAACGCGAAATAAATCGCAATGAAAGAGTCGTTAAATATGAAAACGCGAAATTAGGTCGCCATGAATATAAGTTGGTTTACAATAAATCCCGTAATCTGTTCAGAGATTTTCATAATTGTGTATTATGTAAACATTTTTCCTCTGAAACGGACAAAACATTTTGCATCAAAGTCATTTATGTGATGATGGCATTGCGGTATCAAAATCAAACTTCGTTTGTACTCTCAAAGAGTTTTATTGACGTGTTCTTTGTGTATATTAACTATAATTGTGATATTTACTAAATTCTAATTGACCTAACACTTTTATAAAGACACACTTTCCGTTCACCAGTATGATATAATATTAATTATAAAATGATAAATATTATTGTATAATACTTCTTTATACAGTAACAATGTGTTATGAATCTACTTATGATTTTCTCACCTCGACATTAAATCTGTTTGTGTAATATACATTTCATTGTTTATGCTATCGATTTCGCATGTTGATTACAAATCAGCGGAAAGGCGACCTGGTATCAGCGTCCGAGTCTGTACGGGTGTTATCGGTCGCTTTATCAAAAGGGCGTGCAACATTCTCGGAGATGTTTCCACCGAGTGACAGCTTCCTTCCGTCAGATCAAGAGTTGACATCACGAGACTGCAACTGACAACGCCGCACTATCACGTGACCGAGAAATGGACATCCAGAGACAAACACACGGAAACCACTTTCAAAGGAATTTATTTCAGAAAAATTTAATCACTGACAAAGCTCAGACATCTTGTCATCATGGCTAAGCATATAGCGGCAACGTCACATGAAATGTCACTACCTCAACACGTTCCAGTCAGCGTTAAATGGGGTCCCTGCCGCTCTACCGGCGAACACATTGCTCCTAATACCTTCCATGAGATGCAGTCGTGTTATTTTAACACCGGGAAGATTTGAAATTGCAGAAAGACTCAGCGGCACACTCAGTGGGTTTCCAGTATGATTTGCCTTGTTTGGTGTTGTAAGTGAGTGTGGTTCCTGGTGGTCCCGTGTCAGAGGTGGTGATGATGATAGTCCTAAAATTTAAAGGCAGGATAGCATTCAAATCGTTAATGGGTCAAAAACATGAACCATATTGTTGTTTTTGTTCTATTGTCAGTTGTTTCTTCAGAATTTACATAAATAACGGAATTAACGATATCATATTTTTAATGTTGCATCTCAAATAAGATTTCAACTCGGAATATACTTTACCTTAATTCTATGTAATTTTTGTTTTTTGCAAATTGTGAATACATCAAAATCGATTTATGGTATTAGGTTAATTCTTGCAGGGCATTTTTCGATCTCACATCGTCGCCTTTTACTTAAAGTAGTAGGCTTACTTAATATAGTACGCAAGCTGATTTTTACTACGCCAACCTTTCTATTCTTGTACCCAAAGCATCTTAGTTAAATGTATTTTTCATATAATAATCGCTCGGTGAATTGCATCATTTGCGAGGATTATTTGGAATTACAATGTGTAGTTGTACCATGAGTGTTTACGCAGCTCCACGTCCACAATCCAGTGATCATGATGAGGCCATCGGTTTATCACAGTGGCCACTTGGGTTCTCCTCGTTTTATCGTTTATCATAACGTATATGGGTGTGCAAACAACACACAGGTCCAAAGTCCGTGTTGGTAGGGCATCACGGACATAATATGTTACTGTAGTTGAACCTATGATTACTGTCAACATGAATATATAGGTGAGAACGAAATTTTCGCTAATTTCGCGAGCGCGTTGTTCATAAAAAATCAGATATCGCAAAATGAAATACTCGCGAATATATCCACGTTTTTAGTATGTCAAATACATATTTACTGTTCTGGATTTGATTTGATTGCGGAATTACCTTTTTCGAAGAAGTGTAATTATGTATTACTGCAACTGTTGCGATATCATCCATGGTGGTCCCGTTAGGAAAAGTTGGGTTGGTTAATTTGTGTTTAACATCCTATCAATAGCTGAGGTCATTTGAGGACGGACTCCCTTGTATGCCATGTATTGTGTGTGGGTGGTTGTGTGTTTTTGGGAGGCTGCAGTATATTCATTTTGTGTTTTATTGCGATAGCTGAAACCCATTCATGCTTTCTCACTGAAATATACCAGTTATGAAATATCAGCCCCTTAGTATGAAAAATCTATGTATGTCATGGATGGGCGTGACTAGAAGCTAGATTAACGTGAATATCCTGAATGAATGCCAAGAAAAAAATACCCAATTAATCAAATATAACTGCACATTAATAGTAATGCCTGTTATGGATGCATATCTAATCTACGAAGTTTTTGTTTGGAAATCCGAAAGAAAAAAACATCTTCTTACACATGTATGATTTTCAAATATATATTTCAACGACTGAAATACACAATGCAATAGATGAACCGTATTGTTAATAATTGTAGTAAAACGACGATAACTGTGTGCATTTTCTAACGACACGTTGTCACCTTACTCGTGTTATTTATTACACGCGTAGGCAGCTTTTGTTTCGTGAGTTAAGTATTCCGTAACTTAAATATGTAGATAAGTTCATTGCATAAGACATATTAGTTCGCACTATTTCATTACGTAGAAAGTATTTTTTTTCAATTATCTAAAGTTATGGAAAGAAGTATAACATTTCTACATTATTAACTTGTAATTTTTAACATATACTGATTCTGATGGGTGACCATTACAGAATCTGACCCCCCCCCCCCCCCCCCCCCCCCCCCCCCCTCCCTCAATCATACTACTGCATTCGACCCTCAAAAATCCTAAAGTAAATACTAATTTACATTCCCAAAAGTGGTACAACACTGTGTATAGCATCTTTCAGACAGGATTTTGATTTTGAAGATATTTCCATTACCATTTCAACAGGTGTTTTTTAATTACTAGTACTATTTTGTTCGCCGGTCGGAAAATTGAGGGTTAAAACCTCTGAGTAAAAAAAAAACAATGAACAAACGAGTAAAACTAATAAGTCGTCCAACTTCGTTTTTGAGAACTATAAGACTCCACGAATACAGTAACTTATGGAAATAACTCACCGATTGTACATCAAGGATTTTTTAATCTTTAATAACTAATTCTAAGATCTAACAGTATCAGCCATACTTAATATTTTATATCCTTTTGTGGATTTATGTAATTGTTTCATTGTTATGACAGTAATGTAATAAAACGTTGTATTTCGATATTATCTGTCATTATGCTCACATAATACACATATTTGTGGTATTTGTCATACGAAGTCTGAACCACAGATCAATGACATTTATATAAGACACATATCACATCAGATCGTTCTATTTTAAGTTATCATCGCTGACCTGAACGAGATATACTGAGATCCCATGCGCATAAGAACAACAGGTACATCACGTAGATCTCGATCACACTAACAGCAAATAAATAATATTTATATGCAAATCTAGATAAAAGATATTCATGCATAAATCATAATGTTTATTAGTACATATATATGTATATCATTTTTCTTAGATATTGTTTTGTGTTGTCTTTGAAGACATTCTGTGGGATTTGTATCATTTTCAAAAGACATAATTGCTTAAGTTTTTATTTTCGATTCTTTATGTTCTTGAATAAATAACTGTCTCTCAGAATGCATACAACGTAGATAAATAAACATAGACATTTATTTTGTAAGATGTCTTTATTATGATCTTTCGTAATCAAAAGAATGACAGCCACCTGTAACATACACATATAATTATTAGTTAATGTACATGTATATATTAATTCATTTCGACGAATAGGGGGTATTGGAGGAATCCGGGTTCGAGTTAGAGGAGTTTTACTGTATATATTGATTCATAAAATGATCGTATTGCGTATTCCTACCTATAGTTATTTTGCCGATGCATGTGGTTAAATTTCATTATCAAAAGACGATATCTCCTTAATAATTAGAGATATGATTATATGTAAACACATTCAAGCAAAAATCAAATCGGTCTTGCTGTACATCTCTTTTAAACTGATTTTAAAAATGCAAAATGATCGTCATACACACAGATAACATCAATACGTAAAATATGATATTATTTCTATCAAAAATTTTCAAAGTGAGGAAGACTTTAGTGTATAGACTGTATCATTTATGCATTATTTTCAATATCACTGCTAACGTATACATCAATGTTATCATTATCACTGACCAAATACGAAATAAAACATTTAACTGTATGACACAAAATAAAAAGCAAATTACACAAAAAAAAAAATTGAAAAAAAAAAAATATGGATTCCACAATGAATATAACTTAAATTAAATAGTTTCGGAAATATAATTAATAAGCCATCTATCATGATATTGTTCTCATTTTGTGATAAAACACTGCAGACCAATGGTGATAAATGATGAAAGACGACTATTAAGTCCCGCACCAAACAGGAAGTAAGCTTTGCTGCGTGACTGTTATTTCAATTTCGTCGTCCGGTGATGAATCCGCCAGGTCCAATGGATAGCTCATCCACACATGGTACCGCTCTCGTCCTAAAGCTATTGTGGTATATGCATTATAGTTTCACAGAAAAAAGGAAACTGGGCTCATCAAAGGGAATTTAGATGACAGAAAATGTGATTTATCGGCCAATGAATTTCGTTCTAGTGTTTATTCTCTGTATCATATTAATAATTCATCTAATCTCTAAACTGTTATTTTTGCCGTTTTTTTAATCCTCTTTTTTGTTATTCAACTCTTATGAGATGCTTAATGTTTTTGTTCCACAGTATAAAACTGTATGATTGAGGTAGTTTCATTTCAATTTCTGAAAATGATGCTCAGATTGCATTTTCCATTAACTGATTATATTGTGTAATTTTCCGGATTGAAATATTAGCTTATACTGATATTATGTGTATTGAATGTGCCGATCATGGTATTTCTGTTTCTCTTTCAATAGTGTATCATTTTTTTGTATTAGCTAACCTTAACAATTACACAGCACCAAACTGGATCATCGATTATGATACGATTATTGGTAGCTTTCCACTATTATTTGAAAGCGGAAAAACACGAAATAACTTTTTTCTGTCTATTAGTATTGCTCAATGCTTGAAAGAATAGTATCCATTTTTATAAACCATTGTCTTGAATTGTTACCTACATTTTAAATTTTAGGATGCTGGGTCAGATAATTAGTCATTGTTTGACTTACATCTGCGATACAGGCATGAAAGCACAGTTAAACGCAATGTCATACCCTGATAATATATTTTGGAAAAACTATAAACTACGGCAAGTTTATCATCATTATTTATTCTTCATCATTCTGGGGCTTATACCTTATTTCGGCCCTAAATGACCTTAGTCGATGGGCCGTAAAACTCAAACAAATACACCTTATATAAATTATGCATCTCTGGGAACACAGAATTACTTGAAATAACATCGGAGTGGCCATTGTACTGTATATATCATTTTATTCACAGAACATATTGGTTTTCTATTTTGCATATTTTACAGTATCTTGCAGTAAGGTAACACTACAATGTACTACATGTTAACACAATCCAAATACTGTATAGCCGGCTCTTTTCGCGGCTGAAAAATTTCGCGATTTTAATTAAAAATGAGAAAATCACATTTTAGTGGTTTTACATTTTCGCGATCTGGTCTGAAGGGAATATGTTATTAAACCATTGATCAATATATATATATATATTACGAATAAAATTTTCGGGATCATAGCAATGTCCCGCGAAATCATGAACATATCCCCGCGAAAACAACCGGTTATACGGTAACCTGTGATCACTAAGCATGAGACGGGATAGAAACAGTCATAATAAATGATTAGAATGTAGGGAAATTAACAGCAAAGCTAAAACTATTAAGATGAGAAGACGATTGCATTGTCTAGTCCGAAAAGTTCCATCTAATTCTCTACCACATATTCGTGCTTTGGTTTAAAACCAAGTTCACATTAATAAATAGATCATTCAACAGCTCTGTAGCTTCAGACATTTGTATTGCACATGATCAGATATTGATTACCATTTTTTAAATGTAACATTTCCCGGATTTTACAAGATTGAATTTGACGTCATTAATGAAGAAAACACTAACAAACTGGTGCTTACGCGTGCAATTAAAAGTTACGTATTTCATGAACGATACAACCTTGTGAAAAATCAGCGTGCATATATTAATAGTAGATCTTTAATTGTTTGATGGAGCCGAGATTAGTAGCATGCGATAAGCATAAAAATGAACAATGAAGTCGATGCGAAAATGTATTCTCAAAAACGTGTTGTCAGGTTTCACAACTTTCACGTGTTGTTTATTTATACGTTTCACATGTTGTTCATACTTTCACATATTTTGTAAATAATTGCTTCCTTTTTTAAATTTGATGATGTGTTATTTTATCACATATGGGATATTGAAACAGTACGAAAATATAAATCGCACTGCTCATTTATCAGAAACATCAATTGAAAATAAAACTAGGATAATTAAACCATCCTGCCTTAATTATGGGTATTGTTATCCTCTTCCATTGTTTTCTGTCTAATAAACGGTGTGTTGCTTTATTCCGGAATAATATTCACGAAACGAATGGGATGCTTTTTTCCATAGAAAATAACAGAAGGTTGAAATAAGGAGAATAATCGCGTTATCCGGAACAGATAACAATTGTGGAATATTGTTAACTATTCGTGGCAAAGCCGATTTATCGCAACCTTTCTATCGTCGTTCAGATGAGAATAATTTAGTTAATTAATACTGGTGGCACATTTACCTGAAAGCATTGTCGCCAAACACAATGTCCATTATTCATCGTTGATGAGAATTGTTCGAAATAGTACAAAAAGTCATTAGATTGTAACACGCAAACTGTTTAATGTCGGAAAGATATTGTCAATCATTTTTGTATCGATACGTAAACTGATAATCAAAGGCTAGGGAGCAACCAAGTATAATATATAATGTTGTAGTTATATTATTTAATTGATTACTTAATCAATTGGATCAACATTAAATATTGATGTGATGTGATGGAAAGTTAATTTGCTTCCATGGCAGTGAGTATCGGATAAGGATGGAAAATATGAAGGTGTTCGCAGACATTTATACTGCGTATACACTTTTATTGGCAGTGGATATCATGAAGAAAACGACACAACGAACGGAAAATGGTATAGAATAAAAAAGTTTATCATAGCATAAAATAATAAATTATTCATATCAATGCAATACGAGAGTCCTATTTCCTTACCACTTGTTTAAACAATAAAGGTCACAATGTGTAAAGAATACTCAAGTCTGAAAATTGATTTGATAAATGCTCCGATATATGAAATATCAATCGTTTTCACCAACGAAGAATGAAAAAAAAATTCAGTAGAGGAAAAACCAACACTATCACCATTTACAATGATTCCGTTATATCAAACTCCCATGGTGATATGCATCTTGGGTAAATATTATTAAGCGTTTACTACTTGAACCGCTTTTGGCATAAGCTGCCGTTGGCATTTCAGTGTCAAAACAAAGCGAGAAAACTCACACTGTCGGAAACATCCCTTTTGACACGTGACTGTTTATTATTGGGTCACCTGACACCAAGGTGAAGGTCACATTGCCCCTCGTGCTCTAGCCCCCTCTCTCATATGATTCGATAAAGATTTCTGTTCGCATCGATTCACCCGCTTTTCTTTTTATGAAATCATCTGTATAACAATGTCTGTTTAACAATAAAAGAATATGACAATGAATTAGAGTAAAAAATGATAGTAATGCTTCCAGAATGAAAAAAGTTTTGACCCACATGAAAACCAGTCAAACGTGACATAAAAAAATCTTTATTACCCAGTGGTCTTAAAATACAGGTCAAATATTGTAGAAATGTTTCATTTAAAGCCACTGCAGAGTAACCGTGTTAAGCAGGTGTTTTTTATACACAGGTGGTCTTTAAAGCAGGTTTTACTGTATATGTGTAAATAAGGGCACTAAAACGTTAAACTTTTGTATAATTTGATACCCGATTCATTACAATAATTTATGACATAAAATGTAAATCACATAACCATGAAATATGTCAAAATTACTCAAGCAACAAAATTATGTCAAGCATTAAAAATTTTGATAAGTTATATTATCACAATAAAAGATTTGGGAATTTAACAACTGGAGAACCAGTCACATCGTGGGCGCTTTACGGCTGAACATTTTTATTTCAAAGTTGTTAACACGCTGGAAAAAACTGCTAAATACCATGTAAATTTCAATCCCTTTTAATTCATTAGCCGCATTGTTAAATCTCAGTTCATCACCTTTTCCTTACAACATGTGAAAAGTTTTACATGAACAATCACAAAGCAAAATCGCAATAATAAATATGAAATTAAAAGATTTTTTCAATGACTATAAACTTATTCCATGTGAAATAAAACAACCACTTTTCCCATGAAAATGCACATGCAGTATGATATATACAAGAATGTATATCGTTATATACAAAGACTTTTGGTTTTAATTAGAAGACAGATCCCTTCACACTTGACAGAAGTAAGCATTTCCACATGAAAGCTTGTACATCAAGTGTTCACATCGGTGGTACCTCTTCTGGCGTGCATCGTGTTACAACCTGTATCATCCACACTTAATACAGTGGCTGAGTATAAATAAACTCTGGGCTTGTATGATCTCATTATCGGTCGATTGGACGTTTATTTGATTCCGAAGCAGATTTTTCGCGCCCGCTTATCCGAGATTGGATTATCTTTCTTCACTGGGCTTGCGATGTTTGTTTACAATCACGTCACGGAAAAGCGCGCTGTGATTGACGGCCTGACGAGAGCCGATGTCAATTTCACTTGCACGTTGAGGGAGCGTTCCGTAAATAATCCTATCTTCACTGCGCGACCACCCTGTGTTCAATAGCAGACACTCACTCAGTTGAAACACTTCCATTCATATTTTTGTTTGAAAAAAAACTCGGAACTGTGTACTATCACGAATGGCTTTTTCATGTATAGTATTTCACAACGAGGAGATTATGTGTAGTAGAATTAAAACGGTTTCTGCAGTTCGCTAAGATGATCTCTATTAAAAGAAGTGAATTCTTACTTTTTAATCTAGTACTGTGGTTAATCAAGACAGCACAACAACGTCGACCTATTTTAATTGATAATAGAAGTATGAAAGGAAAAACTTAAAAAAAAAATTGTGTCATATCGATAATACCTTTTTGCCTTTTGTTGTTGGTTACACTGATTTCTAATAACAGTGATATCAAATGACTATTCATTAGGTAACGATGAATATTCAATTGTTGAGATATCCCTTTTACACAATTGCTTGATTACATCAATTATTGAATATAAAATGATTGAATGTTGAATTGTTTTGTAATTAAACTCATATGTTTTATTGAAGAATGTAGACATTGTTTAGAAATAACACACCTAATGCATTGTTGAATTTAATTATTATTCAAATACTGATGTTGAACCGATCATGTATTCATGAATATTGGATTGATCAAGGATGTCATATTGGATATTTCAGACACTACGTTATAATAGATATCATAATGATTGATAGGTTATGTTTATTCTTTATTGCTATTTTAAGATAAATGCTGACCTGCAAATATATCATTGTGATTTATAGTTATTATTTGATTTGTTCAGTTAGTGAATTCATCAGTTTTGTTATCCTGAGCCGTTAAATTATAGCATTCAATTTATATTGATCATATATAGGTTGTTGAATAGGGCTATTTAATTTTGAATATTATAAAACCTAATACATTGTAGCAATGTCTAGTTATGCATCCTTATTCAATGGTGGCGGTTTAAGAAGTGCACCCCATACCATAGTATGCACTGATGTTCCCTTTTAAATAAACATAATACATTTTGTGATGTTTACTTACATGTTCTATAAGTATTTATATATTCTATGTCAAAATTATCTATTTATTTTTATGTCCAATATCGATGAATTATTTGCCTTTTTTTGTTTGACAGTCTCTGGCTTTCTATAAAAAATATAATTTTCGATATCATATTTAATTTCTCACACCTATCGTTAAATGGGAGAACACGTGTATGATGACCCATGCAAAGTATAATACATTATCTGTGTAGACATACCTGGGTGTCTAAGTCTCTCTCTCTCACCTGGGCGTATCCCCAGGTAAAATCGTTTAAAGTAGATATGCCATTCAATCCATTTACCTCGACTAGGAGGCGGGTTAGGCACCTGTTCTGTACTTTGAAATTTGACATATCATAATTTGTTCTCACAAACATGTGTCTTTTGTATTCATCAATATTTGTAAAGAGAAAGTATTGCTGTACAGTACATTTCTTGACATAAGAAACATTGTAGACTTCTTCAATCTCGATGGTAAAGATGAGAAAATAATTATACATTATTTATCTATTTGGTAACATTTTAATGTAATTGTCTAAAATCACAATTTTAAGTAAAAAATCAAACCTTGAGGTATCCATTTTTATTTTGTCCCCAACTTTTGTATATATTTCATTTTATCTTTTAACTATCACAGAAAAAAATCAATTATCATAGTGTACTATTTGGGTGACAAATGGTTTAAATTCGATCCCCACATCGGTTAGGGATAACGTTTCTGGAGAGACAGTCTGGGTCATCCGATGTATTGGGAGATTGATTCATCTGGTGAACATTTTGACATATAACTATCCCTATAATTAAATTTGTCTCTCCAGCAAAAAAAGATGTCAGTTTCTTCTAATCACCTGCGCCTAAAGAATACGCTTTTGTAGGGGAGTACAAAACGGTTGAAATCACTACATATTTTTCACCGGAGTCATACAAATGGCGAAATAGATTTGTTCCTCCCTCTGTCCAATAGACAATATGCATTGGTCACCTTACCCCTTAAGGCAAATTGGGGACTAACTTGAGTCATCATCTTTCAAATCCGCTCCATTGTTAAGATCAATCATACATTTGACCTGGCCAGCCCCTTTACTTGTGGTCAGAACTAGAAATTATCCTGACTGATGGGCCACAGAAGAATGAAAGGTTTATCTACCTCTATATTATACAGTCACAGGAACATGTATCTCTGTTTAGAAATGTTTCAAATCAATATATCCATTTAAAATAATGTTACAAAATATACGCCAAACATACTATATTACTTCCGATTCCTTATTTTCGTAAGGAATTCATTATCAATACACTTTCAAAAGATTTATTTCAGATTTTATTTACATCTATTAGCGGTTATGGTTATTAAAAAGCAAGACAGAAGTTTGGTGATCAAGAAAATCCAGATTTCCAAAAGATAAATCGCCGACCCATTGCAGGTACCTGACTTCAACTAGGAAGAGAACGGTATTTCTAATCCCTTAATACATAATGCGGAAGCGGAGAGCCTATTCACCGTCCGTTCCCAATTTCAAAATCTATAAGTTAGTGAAAGATTTAAGATTATCATTCTATCAGTCTATCAAAGTAATTAAGTTCCGAGGGGAGGATGCATACTAAATATTCATCTTAATTAAAAAAAGAAAAATTCACACACACACACACACACACACACAAAAAAAAAAAAAAAATGCTTCAGGAATATACATATTTGACCCAGTTATTTTATTAGTTTGCCGGCAGATTGTTGCGGCAATATTAATGCTCCGTAAAATCTCGAAAATAAACGACTACATTGTAATAACTTTATCAAACTTCAATGAAGTGTATTCTGTGTTTATCTTGTATCATCTACCCGTGCGCTGTCTGGGAATACTGCAGTCGTCAACCATGCAAACTATATAGGATGTTCTTCCATGACCGAATAATGTCTCCTTTATGCTCTGACAAATTGATGTCGAATATTGAAATCAAACTTCGTCTTATTGCCATGCTTGTATTACAAGCGAAGTCTGTTCAGGTTTCCAAGGGTACAAAAGAAGTACAAATCTGCTCGACTACCTTGCACTGGCGAACAAGGACCTTTCGCGTCCAACCTGACCTTTAATCCGGCCGGGTGTTTTGTCCTGTCCATGTTCAGCGCGTCTGTCATGTTCTGCGGGCAGTTCTAGGATCACACTAGTCACAAAACAGGGTTCATCACATGATGGACGCACTAATGACGTCCCTCAGTCCCTCCTATTAATAGAATGACACTTCTATTAGGTTAATCTTTTACCAAGAATACATATCGAACAACCGCCCGAATATGCCGGGTTATGAATAGGCAGGTTTTCGGGACAATGTTGTTTATGCCACGGCGGGGCGTATGGGAGATTTTTCACCATTATCTCTCACTATACTGTCGTAAACTTTGTCATTTTACGCTACTGTACTTGCCCTTTCATACAATTTTCTTTAAATTAGATTTCGTATAAAAGGTCCTTTAAATTCAGTCTTAACAAATCTATTTAAATCCGCTTACATGTAACATTAAAAGCCTTGTTAGCTAAAGGATGAAAACAAATTTCTCTACATTTGTCATCTATGTGAAACAATGGCAACAGTTTTAACCGCGTCAAGGAAAATCATAAATTATTATATAGATGAGAAATAACGATTATTTGGTAAATGTTGTTTATATATCGAATATAATTTGGTTATGAAATATATTTAGGATGATCTAAGTATCTGTAAGACTACTTTAGAACAAGTAGCAGTAACTCTCCCTATGTTCTGACATTAAGCTGAGGGTTTATAAAGATAACAAGGTGTCAGTGTATGAGTGAAATACTAAGATTTAACAGGAAAGGATTGATGATAGTGGTTTCATTCATAAACAAATGTCACTGTGGATAGTTATTAAGACACTTTTTCAAACAAAAAGGTTTATATTCAAAGTTTTAGGTATATATGCCCTATATTAGGTATCTAGATCTCTTTACTCTCTATACTTGCAAAGAAATATTTTCATTTTGATATTATGTATTTCATTAAACTCTGCTACTTCCCTTTAAAGATGCTCCACCGCTGACGAATGGTATTCTTTCACTATTAAAAACAGGAGCAGACGATTTAGTATTTTTCTTCACTTACAAAAGTTACTTAATTTACACCATTACCGCCATTGAAAAGTTTGAGCTTCTAATTTTACATCAGGTTGAAAATATAAAAAAAAAATTAATTGCATCCCGAAAAAAATCCGTGGCACTATGTCTTATATGGAATGAAGTACGGATTGTTCATGCACCAAAGGCAAAACAATTTATTTTATGTTACTTTTGTGTTAATTAGGCCCATACATATACATGATTAAACATAATTATTGTTCAAATGATAAATATCATTTATGCTCTGTCGGCGATGGAGCATCTTTAACAAATTGTTTTGTTATATATTAGTAACTAATAATAACATGATAAAGAAGCTTATGATAATTTCATCATGTTAATCCTCATATTCAAATCATGCAGCAGATTGTGCTCACCCACAACGAAAGCAGAGATCATGATGAGGATCAAGTTTTATCACAATAAATATACAGGTTATTGTAATCCGTTTCGGAAATGTTATGATTTTATCCGTGTAAAATTATTAACCGCATTTTACTTTTAGACAGTCCTAAATCCCTTGTTTCCAATAATCCGATGTGACCTAGAAAGGTTTCCTGTTTCTTGTTTTGCAGATGCCGTGAAAGCCGATTATTTAAGATATCCCAACATATTTCCATAAGCTCCCCAAATCGCTAATGGGGCAGTTGTCAATTACTGAACGCTGTTCGGTTGTTTTTCTCCGGGTATTCAGTTTTCCTCCACCACCCCTACACGGCACATCCTTAAATGACCCTGTTTGTTTTACATGCTGTAAAAATAACCAAACCAAACTTTTCCTTGCACAGTCATTTACAGTAAGATAACACTATGTTGTTAGTTAGTATAATATGATCTACTATGGTGTTCTGTTCGAGGTCTTTGGCAATGCTTTCATAAAATACAATAATGCTGGTACCAGCTCAACTATACTAAGCTGACACAATCTAAGCGATTGTTAAACGTATACATATTCACAAGTACAATAAGACCTACACGTATTTTGCAAACAGAAAAAAACATTTGCACGATCAAAGCTTTCCAAGAGTTTGTTGACGAGCTCACAATAGAATGTGGCTGAACTACATGCAACAATGAACTTCATTGTGTGTTTTCCTCAGTTCACTTACTTGTACTGAATAAATTGTTGATTCCACTATAGCTTATATTTGAAAAAGCGTATAATATGTCTTTCAAATTGAAAACTTGTTTTCAATGAAAATAGTATGGCACTATTTTGATCGCTTATGAAGTTGCTTGCAAAGAATGTTTTACTAATAACGACTGCGAGTCATCGACGTTAAAATGACGTCATCATTGTATTGTTATTCACGTGTTTTATTTAATGTCAAATGAAGTTTCTCCCTCGTTCAAAGTCAGGAATCACACAAGATGAATTTGAGCTTCACTTCAATATATATCATTAAACACACGCAATCAATCGATTTAACTAAAACAGACGTTTAAGAACGTAATCATAGCAACAATATTGTAAATACAAAATTATGTGTACTAAACAAAAAGGAAACGTTTTCAATCTTCAACCATAGCATATACTACGGAACTTGAAATATTCATGGGTACTGAGTTCTATCGGTTTTCTTTTCTCAATAGAAATAGTCGTAGTTTGATGCTGTCACAGCGCTTTTAATCACGTATAAAATGTATTTTCGTGGTTTATGAGCATTTATGAAAACAACCAACGAATAACAACGAATAGTTCATGCTTTTTTTCAGTATCTCATGCAATTGAACAAAAAGTTGAACTGTAAACCAACGCATTTTTGAGTTTTTTCACGCATTTTGCGGGCAATAAGAAATCGTGAAAATAAATATCAGCGAAACTGTATCAAATAGGGGTAAAGTAGGACTCCAGAAGTCTGGATCCCGCCGAAAATTAATCTCCTCGAAAACGTCTTTACGTATAAAAACGTCACCACAAAAGCAAGTTGCTTTACAGTATCCTTGAGATGTTTTTCACTCTCTATTTTATTTCAGTTATTTACTTTTTGTTCGAATCGAATTGAAAGTAATTTATAATTATCTATTTTTATTTTATGATATAAACTTATGATACTTATATGTAGATTATATTATAAGGATGATGATTTGGCCATGTCACCGCCAACTGTGAGACCAAACCAGCTTTAAAGTGATACCGGAGTAACGCGGTCCTTGTAATTGTAGTCGATGCTGATTACTAGCTGTATTAAATACTTAATTATGTTGTTATTGGTGACGTCACCAAATAAATCAATAGAGAACAATGGATATTACCATGATTTATGGATACATCTTTTACAGATTACAGCGTGAACTTAACTTAATTAAACAATATAGATCAATAATACTGATTATTTTTCGGAAAACGTATCCATATTTATTGACTCATTATGTCTTATTCCAATGATTTGTATATTAATTGAACTATGATATTCATTCGATAATATTTTTGTTCGTATTTGTTTTGCTGCTACCGCCTTTCCCTGTGGAACAATTATTATATTTCTATGAACTTTGATCCTGTCGTTTGCATTAATATTTGAAATGCGTCGTATTTTCTGATAAAAGCAGCAATATGAATATATTGTCGATTACCTTCGGATTTGAGCCAACAGTAATTGTCTCATACTGCAAAGCAACTCGTTTTCTTGGAAACGTTCGCGATCTCAGGCCTAACTATTTTTGACAGTGATTTAAATTCGCGATTAAGTCGTACATGGTTCCAGTGTGCATCATCCTCAATATTCCAGGGGTTTCTATCACTGTCGTCATATGCACCCCTAGAATATATCATAGCATGTGTGGATTTGAAGTTGGGAATCGCTTTTTCTTTACTATTCAAAAGTAATGCCGGTGTATAATTTGTCAGTGTTTTCTCCTGAACTGCCTTCAGTTATACTATGAGACAGTCTAGGGTGGATATATCTACAGTGATAGTAACCACTGGAGTATCAAGGATGGATGTGTGTATGCTTTATTACTTTTGTCAATTTCTATTTGCCAGTTAAATATAAGATTTTTAATCGGACGTAAAAAGGTTCAGGATTACCATATAGTTAAAAATATGTAGTGATATCTGGAATTACAAAACTATTCGTGTATTGGCGTTCAAATCGTTTCAAAACATTGTGTAGATTCATTGTATGAAATGACAATAAACATCTAGCCGAATTTCACTCTTGCTTTATGGTTTTAGAGACGGTGGTTGTGTTTTTGTGTGCTTCTTCTTCAGAACACATCTATTTTCTGTAAAATGGTGTTATCTTACTGAAACAGATATGCCGCAGAACGTGTGTTTTGTATCTTTACACACTAGCTAGCCATCGTGCTTGGGACTGGTTTCTTGTTGAAAGGAAATATTTGAATCAGTCAAAATATAACTTAGAATAAGTTGGTCGTAGAGCATATCTAAACATTTGCAAAAGTATTCCTACTTATTTATGTTTTACCGCTTTGAAGTGCGATTCCTTCCCTTTTTAACCCTTATGTTATAACAAAGGAAAACCGATCTTTATCATTAGTCAGAAATATTGGGGACGCCCGAAAATGATCATATGAAGTAGGGGGTCGTTTTATCTAAAGGTTGGCACTAGGCTAGTCTTACTTTATATCAATAAGATAAACTTACGCAAATATGTACAAATAATGAACATATTAAAACAATAGCAAGCAACTAGGCGCCTCTTCCTTTAGTTTGACTTATGAGATTTATGTCCTATTAACAGCCATGGTCATTTAAGCTTCTAGAAATATTAAACTAATTCATAAGTTGTAACGTTTCAAGTAAAACTAATGATATCGTATGTTTTCAAAAACCCTGCTCCGAGTATTGATACAATTAATGTTATCATATTTTCTCTTCGAATGTTATTATATAATACCACCATACAATACATTGTATACCAATAATGATTTCTACTCACTCAACGTAATCTTAGAGCTTCTCAACAAACGCCATGAAGTTTTTAACCTTATTGTTAATGTATTTTTACATTAATATCTGTATCTTTTATTGAAATGAATGGAAATCTTGGTTATTATAACTGTCATTCACACACATTGCGTAATTGATTTGCACAGCTTCAACTCAACACCTCTAATTTATAAAGGACTTTTTTACGAAATCTATCACATATTCGTTTAAATCAGACAGTAACATCACATTTAAAGTGTGAATAATTGCTCCACGGGAAGTTATTTGTACGAGTTAAACGTTATATTTTACCCCATAATTTCTGTATAGTGAATAGCAATGCTTATGAGAGTAATTCAAAAGAAGGGGGTGACTTTATAAGAAAGCATGTTGATCTGTGCTATCCTCCCATAAAGCTCCTAGCTATGTCCTCTGCACCTGCGCTATATAAACAAAATTCACACTCCCCATGAATTTATATAACGGAAATTCAGACCCTATAATTAGTCATTAGACCTGTAGCATTCAACACGGATTGTTGGACCCAACATGAAGATTCGTAAAACTAACCGTACGAAATGTTTGCGTTTGGGAACAAGAGATCGAGGCCTAGATTCCCATACACTATTTAGCCTTGGGTCGGTAAGTCCTGTATTAGGATAGAACAGGTTAGGTTTCCAGTCTTTGATGCCTGTTTTAATTAATTTTACGCCCTCACTTCTGCCATGTAAAAAGGCGGAGTCATATGTTAAAGAAATAGCTTTTGGTGTTTATTTAACATCGTTGTATGACTGTAAAATTAAATAAATCTCGAATAGTGATCTTTTATTCCTCACAGTTCTTTAAACCTTATCTGAGTGGGGTTTGTTTTGTTACAATTGTGTTTACATACATCGAAAAAATAACCACATTCATACTAGGCATGATTTAACAAAAGAGTATCTGTAATTATGTTAATATATTGCTACCACATTATGCATTGACCTAAGTACATTTTAATACAACAATAATAGAATAAATATTATCAAGTAAAAATACATGTTTTACACGCTAAATACTTTTAAGTTGTTGGAATAATTGTGGGTCAAATATACATTTGATGATTCTTAAATGTATTTTTAATTTCCTGATTCCTCTGAAATTTGTATATCAACAGGTATCATTATGATATTATTTTTACGTCTTTGATAATGCTTAAATTAAAATCTGCCTAACGGACCACCTCTGTATAAAGACCACCAGCATAATAAGACAGTGCTAGAGTCCTACATGGCCAATTTCAACACAATGCAACCTGTGTATAAAACACCTGGCTAAAAAGACAATTTTCTTTTGTTCTTGGGTGGTCAAAGACTGGTTTTAAGGTCAATGACAGGTTTTACTGTACATTGAACTTCTATTTATGATTATTTTATGTTTTGAAGGTTCATCAGTACTTGTTCGATGATGTTGCGAATATATGGTATCCGAAGAGGATCGAATAGATGAATAACGACCTATCATTGAAATATATATCTACAAGTATATATTTACAAAAAAAACTAATCGTGGCTATGCATATCATTAACAGTTATCTTATGTTGATAATAAGTTAATGATGTTTTTATACATAAGTACAGTTTACATTCATTTTTTTGCAGAATTTGGGGCCATAATGACTGATGAATTTCAAGGTATTCGGCTGTCTCACACAAACTCTCCACATCTGGTTTGTAAGTTCGAAACCCAGGTGTTCAGTTATACTGACCATTATACGATGAATTAAAGAAGATAAATGATATACTTATGCTGAGTTTCATTGTTATGTAACAGAGAAGCAATACCTAATGTCTCATAAGCTATTCATATATCAACATGTTGATAAAAGCAATTTTAAAAATTACTATCTTGGCAGTCTTGTGTTGTTTTTGTTTAAAACATTTAGAAATGCAACATAGCTGAAATATCCTCATCCATCAATATGTGTACGCGCGATGCTTGACTAAAATTGTTTATACACATGAAATCAATTGAAAGCTTTAAACCAAGATAAAATACCCACAAAAATGTCCTGTTACACAGTATCCAATTTACGTGTGATATCCATCATAAATCGGAGTTCATGGGCTTGTATACAACATTCCCGGATTATTTATAGTAAGAATGGGTAAAGCTTTAGGTGGCAGACAGCAAGACTTAATATTGATAATGTTCGACTCTAAGGTGCCCTTCTGGGGCCGATTTACTTATGACAGCGAATTCTTCTCTTGCTATTCTCAATGATTGACCTATTGTTCGCCAATAGAATTAAAATATGATGGAACAGCGGGCTTCTTGGTGGTCGCCATTTTGGTTTTACGATGTTGCCTGACACCGCCAGTGGACGAGTATGACACTAATCCGATTGTGATGCCCCCTGCCGATTCCCTGGCACGCTCTATCTAGCCCTCGTGGTCATCTTACCGTAGTGTATACAAGTTATTCCTATTATTTCACACACAGGTAAAGGTTTTTTTTACTCACAAGTAACGTTGGTCATTGCTGTTTGTATAAGCTTTGATTGGGGATATCAAAACTTTCGATCACTGAACATTACTTTTTGAGAGAAATTACTCAATGCACACAGTTTAGATAAAAAAAAATATCTAATGCAATTTTATACAAAAAAAAAATCATTATCTATTGTATTGTTTTAATTTGTAATATGGTTCTATGATAAGATAGTTTAAAAGTGCATTTCCATAAAGAGCAGAACAGCAGTACGCCATCTGCCTCACCATTTTACGCCAAAAACCAATTGGATTCAAATAAAATTAAAACAGTTTTTTTTAAATTGCTTTTGTTATTTTGGGTGCCAAACAACTGTTCTTTTTTTTTGTTTGACCTCTTTAATAAACACAATATTCAATCTTTACCTAGTATGATGATTCTGTCAAAAGAAACAATGAAAATAGTGTAATTATCCATATTGCAAAACTAACAAATAAATGGTATTCATATTTTGCATTTTGTATGGATATTAGAGTTGAAACTGGTCATCGCCCTGTATTTTGCAAAATTCGTCTACTCCGTCCGCACTTCCTGCAAACATACGTTCTCTGTCATGTTATATTAATTACATCCCAATTCGTTTGTTCCTTGTCAATGAAAACCAGTACTATTAAACATATCGGGTTTCCTCGATGCTCCACGGAATTGTCATCCTTGAACATCACATAACGCCATCGTTATTTTCATTTTTGTACCATTTCCGGAATATTTTGTTCATGTCAGGTTTGCGAATTAGACGCTTCTATGTATTCTAATAACGGAGCCTGTTTCGTGTTCCGGAGATGTGTCGTGAGAGGACGAATTTTCCACAGTCTGAAATGTTTCCTTTCTTGGTTTCCGACAATACTGCCGTGACCGGATGTGAAACGACAGTGTGATGTTGATTTCGTAGTGTTCTGAAACAAGATAATAACCACTCATTGAAATAGGCTGGTAATTATGCCAACCCCAACCCATTGTAATTGATTTCTTCGTTCTTTTTCATCTACTTCATCGTAATGGATTATTCGTCAATTACAGTAAGACACCAAGGAACTTCCAACACTCATGACCAAGATTAATGCACATCCACAGAGATTGACCAATATAGAAACCAAACCTCCGGAACCATTCATAATTTTTGTTACTAGATATATAGCAAGTCAGTTATAATTCTATCGACTTTTTCGCTGGTTTTAAAGATAATGTACTTCAGAAAAATCAATATTGCGTGCAATGTTGTGTAAATATTGATGTTTATTCTGGATTACGCTCAATAATGTGTGTTGCCAATGTGATATGGAAAACGAATTATATAATACAAGAAATGCTTCAGCGTTGTGCTTTGATGTTAAAATGACACGTGGGATCAGCTTACTGTATCAGTGTTGCACGACTCTGAAGGTCATGCTGCAATAATGCCATAATTATACTCGTATGATAGCCTAAATCCCATATCATAGAATAAGCCATGCATCCAACTAAGCAAGTATTACCATATCATATTGTCATTTCACTTCGACTTCTCTGTACTTCATTCAAGGTAAATTTTGTTTCAAATATCATGATATGTTTTAAGATCGTTTCAGACAGTTAACTTGTTAACTTATTATTTATATTATTCCACTCATCACCACTATAAACATCTTGGATATGGCGTATAAAGGCTTTACCTGATGCCAAATATATTTATGCATACAATAAAATGTGTTGAAATACCAAATAACTGTCTTGCTTATCTACCGCATAATCACTAAAATTAACATTTTTGCACAGTAATGTTAATGCTGGAAGTAATAATTCAAATATCTCATTTTATTTTAAGACTGTGATGAGGAATTCCGAACATTTGAGAATAAGCAAACCTAGAGAAAAATCATCGACCGACTGATGGTTATCAATGTAATCCTTAAAATTGTAATTAAGGGATTGACGTCTTAATCACATTTTCAGAGGAATTCACAACTTTTTGATAAACAATAATATTTTTGATAAGTTTTGGTTTCAAAAGACTTCTTACCATTTTAAATCTAGAAATCAATTTATCAAAATAATGCGTCGTTTTAATGTTAGACATTGTTATAAGCGAGATTTCTTTGTAGAAAAATATGGAGCCAGAATTTGTCATCTCTTATCCCTATCAGTGGGCGTGGTCAAGGTCTGTCCAGTGGTAGTAATGACTCGTTAGAGACATTTGTCCAAATTACTAGGCGGGAACACCAGCACAAAATATGCAAGAAAAATCTCGCATCGTATTGACAACGACACAAATGCTTCACAGGTGTGCCGATGAGCTAGAAGACTGGAATAAAAGGATTCTGAGGCTAGCCCCTAAGGGCTTTATTTAGTGGTCTTTCTCTAGAGACAAATTATCGCAAAGGTTCTTTATAAAGACAAGCACCACATCTGACAGAGAAGAAAAACAGACCCGACACTTAATGACTGTCGTTTACAAGTTGGTGTTCGATGAGGAGAATTCCATGGAGAGCGTTTATATAGAACGTGCCAGTTCCCGTCAGCAGATGACAAAATTAAGACAAAATGTATCTTTAAACCTTAGTTCCTTAAACGAATTATTGACAGTATATTAAGAATATATGCATATTATTTATATATGTAAAAAAAATTATTAGTATTATCTTTTTTTTTTACATTTTTTTTACTTTAGAACAAAATATCGTTTAGTTGATTATTTTTAGCGGACTTTATATTTTTGAGGTTTTGCGAGACACATACATGGTTAGAAAAAGTACATCTGTAAAAAATTGATAAAATTATACTTTTTTATTTTTTTTCTTCCGTTATCATTTGGCTTGTATCAATTTTGTTAAGTGAAATTGAGTATTGAAAATAAATCAACTACGTATTTTTCTACAAGTCAAAATAATTTTCTCTGAGCTTTATTTATAATTGCTAGATAAATTTCAGTTTCAGTTAGCCAGTGTATATTAAACTTTTTACATTAAAAATACAAAACAATTGATAAATGAATCTAGTTTGAAAAATATAAGTATTCTGATCTTTTGGGAATGGCGTAGGATATTAGAAAATTAACAATGGCAAATTAGAATATTAGAAAATTTGTCATTAGACGTAGCCATCATACAATATGGGATGGTATTTTAATCTGGTCAATGTCATGTATAAAATAGATGGGTATGGGTTTTTTTTTCTTTTACATATATACAATGTAGATAGATACGATTCATTTACTCGCTGAACAGTCAGATGTATACTGACTGTATTCATCTCTGTTTTTCTGAAATGGAAATATAATCTACTTCATTGAGATAATTAATCATAAAAAAACCAAAGGCCACGCTACCATTCGTTATAGCAGACGACATGGTACCTTTTGTACAACACTAGAGGGCGCTCATTGTATGCCACCAGGGGGCGTCACTGATCATGTTAAAATCATGTATCAAACTACTGACATTGCCCCATCAATCTTGTATGGGGACCAGGGATAGCCTCATTGCATTCCTTTAGTGTTACTCTTCAAGTCTCGCGAGAGTGAGATTTGACTATTTTTAAGGTGTCGAGTGCCGTGCCCCAAACAACAGGGCAATAGAAATAACGCTGCAAGGGGTCTACTTTCGAGGATTGGTTTTGGGATTCAGATAATGAATATCAAAATCAAAATACATCATTTTAAAGACATTAATGGCACCGAAGAGATATTTCAATTTATATAATATTTTTATCTCTTAAATTGATGGACTGTTTAAGTACGCTTCAATGAATTTTATTTAACGATTCAGTGACTTTATTTCGTTTCGTTGAATATAAATTGAAATGTTCATCTCTATCATGACATATGTTCAATGGAAACCACAGACGAATGCGTATGAATAATAAAATGATTAATACGGCAATTTCAGATGAAAAGAAAAGTAAGATATATTCTATAGCATATTAAATATTGTGTTGTTGTGGTTTCGCGTTGCTACTCACCTGTCCCAGGTTGCTAAAGAAATCGGTCACGTGGAACAAACTCCATTGATGACATGACACGTGTTCTAAAAAAAGTAAATTAGAATATCACACTTTATCAATATTTTGTAATTGGTATATAAGAAAGTTAATATTCTAATTAAATTTGAATACTTTCATATCTTTATATTTTATATTAAAATTTGCCTGATACCAATATGACACGCGATTTCAATTCAGGACAGCACGGATATACTGTTAAGATGCCTCTGGACTTCAAATTTAAATCACATGTCTTCCAATTTTCTTGCTTAGAGACTCATGCATTAACTTGTGTTTGTAATATTTGAAGGTTCGAAAATAAATCATAAATGAATCCATTAACAAAATCGAAATTTTGCAATTATTTTCCCAAACTTTAAGATTGGTACCATAATTGTCAATCAAGTTTACATTCGTCTCAATTACAATCAAATTGAAGACTATTATCATTGTTTAAATGATATGTTTATCACCCCAAACAAAATGTTCCTTAACGTCATTTAAGAATGTATTCTTCTTAAGTTTCAGTCCGTTTCGACAAAGATAAAAGAAATTATGAGATTTTCTACTACAATTTATCAGTATCTGTAGCAAGTTGCCAGATGCAAATTTTGTCAAAAAATTACATTTATTTTTTAGTAGATTTTTTTGCAGGGATTTTAAGAAATGGCCCTTTTGGCGACCATTTTGAAAACATCCATACATATCAAACATCCCATTAGGAAATCATGGCTTTAATATCTTATGTATATGGTCAAAACGACAAAATTCCCACAAAATCCAATATTTTGTCAACTAGGTATCTTTGAATGACAATAGCTCAAAAACGAGCACACGGACATTTGTTTTTTCTTCCATTTTCTTTTATGGTATGAACTCCTATTTCCAAAAATCTATATGAAAAAAAAATTAATACAAGAAAAATTTGACTTCTCAGAGAAGTACATCCTTAAGAGCCAAAATGTGATCGTTGTTTTCCTTTTATCCATCTTTATTGATAAAATGATGAAATAAAAATTAAGTTATTTATAAACAAATTTACCAATTATTATCTTTTAAACGAGTAGTTTAACTCAAAAGTAGGTCAGCGAAATCGATGCACGTGTAGGAAGACCAAAACGCAACTCTTCTCCGTCACCATGGAATAAATATTAAAATTTTACAATTTAGGTTGTAGAATAATGAATGCTAGTAGACTTGTCGAGTATTATTGATTTTAAAACTTGTCAGGAAAAATGTTTTAATCTATTATCTTTAATCAGTATTCTTTGCAATAGTACACTTCTTTTAAAAAAATCGGCATTAATTAACATTGATTTCAAAAAAATAGGAAATAAACAAATAAAATAAACGTACAGAAATGTACTTTACAAGTTGACATCAGTCAATATTAAATACTTAGAACAATAATGAATTGCAAAAACTGTACTGTTTTCGGTAACGGCCAATTTATGAGGAATTTCACCGCTGGATTCAGCGATTACTTAAGCCTATGTGAGAAGTCGGAGAGAGTATGATTATGTTTATGTGTAAATATGTCCGTAATGCTGTAAGAAGAGAGGCGTATGTCAAAACTAATAATTTAAAACATCTTTCTTAACATAATACATGCTGAGAATAATGAAGGGAGTCACAGGCTTAAACTCGGCACTTCTTTCAAAATTGACCCTTAATTTCTATGGAAGCTCTCGGGACTACAATACGACCATAATTGATATAATTATGACGAAAATGTCACGCAGCCTCGTTCCTGGTCTTTGATTGATCGTGTGCCATTGCGAAGATTGCTCTTTGATATGGTCACTTGCATCAACACCAAGAGAACGTAGTCGTTGATACACCGAACAATTTAACAACTTGATTGGTGGCCGACGTTTTGGTATGAATGAGTAAGATTCAAATTGTGTATTGTATAGTGATTAAATATCGCGACTTACTGTTTGGAACCTTTTAGCGGGGTTTATTTTCGCGAGTTATCTTTTCGCTGGGGTTAATTTCACAAATTGTCTTTGAAAGTGTACAACAAGGCCGTAATAAGTTAAGCCATTTCGCGAGATATTAAATTTCGACAAATTTAATGAATCCGCAAATTCAATGTAATAACAATCCGCTAATATTGATAATTAAACAGTATTAGTAAGGTAACACTATCAACTCGTTTTAAACTATGTCCTATAAACTTCCCGAAGAAATTATATTTTTATTCAGTAAAAATAAATCAAACATTTTTTCCACACACGTGTTTGGTACCAGTTGCAACATCAAAATAGAAACAAAACTAATTCTACGTCAGGCTATGTCAGGTTATAGAAGAAAAAAATATAGGGATGTTTAGCAAGTTTAAAATACGTTCCTTCTTTTGCGTCACCCATAATTTCGCATTTCGTTAATTCACATTATCACAAAAAATGTGTTTTAAATGCAATGCTTCAGGTGACTTTTCTCCTTTAGAATATACATTTCGAACTTCTCATAAAAATCCCTTTTATCTAGAAATAGCGTCGTTTCATATCAATATGCAGTAAGTTTGTTTTATTAATTTGTTTTACATTTCTCACCCTTTAGTTATGCTTTCATTGATGGTGTAACTTTCTCTATAGTAAATAATTCTATTTTTAAATTGAATCTTTAAGGTTTTGGTCGTTGCAGGTACTTTAAAATATTCATTTAACATAGGTCATTTTATCTATAAATGCCGTGATTTCATATATATATATTTGTGTGTGTTTAATACGATTGTAATATTATTTATATTTAGTGTCTTTTCATAATCTTTTAAGCGATCGTATAAATTCTCCCATCTTCAATAATTCGGATTCCTATATTCCAACAAATGAGTTTTTGATCTTTGAAGGTAAATGCTATATTCTATGGCCCTTATGGGCTGCTGTGGATTCGGTCGAGTGTATCCACCGCATATACAAATACCGTATATTAACATAAGAATCATTTTCATTTAGCAGGGGAGTTTTCTTAGTGACCCCCTGCAACGACACATTATTGAAGACACCATTTCTAGAATACTATTTTACATATCCTATAATTACATCAGTATTATTTTATAAATGTGTACATTTTGTAGGCCGAATGACAATAGAAAAACCCATTAAATTTAGGCACTGTTATTTGTACACTCGTAAAAATGCATTTGAAAAATGTTATCCTGTGCAAAGAGTTGTCTGGTTGTAATTGGTGAACCAGGTGCAGAAAACTATTTACCTCTCAAATATTGACGTTAAATATTTTCATAATTTAATTATTGTGATGTTTTAATATGCATTTTAATAACGAGGCGTCGAAAAATAGTCCTTACTGTTGTATTTATACCTATAAGGCTTAAATTAAATGACATTTAACATATATTTGTATAAGAATTTAAGCTTCGGGGCAAGCGTAAAACATTGGTTATTTTTTATGTTTTGTTTTAATACTCAATGTACTATTTAAGATATGACGTTTGGATCGTAGAGTTTCCATATATTTAAAACGCATATTTGCTTCAAATACAACACGTCTAAGAGAAAAATATATCCATTTTATTATTTGTTTGTTTTCAAAATTAAATGAATTAACATTAATTATCAGTATGAATTCAAAACTAATTGTAAATCGAAATTTTATATGGTCTCCTTAACAAGGGAACCGTTTTGTTTGAACTAAACCAGGTGAGTTTAGCCCTGAGATCAATGTAGAATCAGAACGAAACCGATACATTTCTCTGTTAATTTGGTATTTAAAATTCCAATCTATAGAAAAACTTTTTTTTCGATTTTACACCTTAATACACCGATCAGATAGATACATTTGCAACATATATACGTTTTGCTTTACACGAAATGATGGACGTTTTCTTCATCAAAGCAGGGGATAGGCGTTTTAAGGAATTTAAATTTCATACACAAACAAATACACGTTTATTGAATTCGCGCACAAGAGGTGGAGAAACGAAATATCTAGGATAAAAAGAATTTATATTTTAGTTTTACTATCCAATTTCCCTTATGACAGATATTTTTCACACTCATTTCTCAGGATGAGTTTGCAGTTTTTATGGATAGAGTTAATCAACTTTAAAGTGACTTGGGCAAATCAGCTGTTAGCTGATGGGGGATTCTTTAATGAAGCGATACATTTCAACGACTCTAGGTCATATTTGACGAAAAATGTTTACTTTTTGGAAATATATGAAATTTGTAAAATAACATCTGAGCTGCATGTTCATCTAAGGACGAATTTAGAATCTCGTGATACTGATCGAGACACGATGTTATTGATGACAATTAAGTAGAAGAAAACAATACTACAGCATTTGGCTTTAGTGTCTACATAATTCTTGTTTACTATATTTTCAAGCACATTAAAAGACGACAATACTAACAAACGTAGATCTGAAGTAAAACTCGAGAGACGTAATCTATAAAAAAAGATTTAACATTTTAAAGTTATAAGTCCCGTAACAGAGTTTCGGAAGGGAAATTACCCAAACAGCTAGAACCTGTCGATTTACAAACATGCAAGGCTAATGGGTAGCGGAAGAATGTCCACGCCTTTACATTTGACCATCCACCATGGTTTCCTTCAACGACATTGCCATTTTAGTGCCACATTGTCATATCTGAGATTAAGTCTTGTGACTGAAATTAAGTCAATGTCCTACTATAATCGAAACAAAGCGATAACTTTTCTTGGCAACTAAAATTATTCCTTGTAGAGCTGATGCAAGGTCACTTTGCCTTTTAAAAGTTCATTTCAACTATATGCTGCACCAATGAATGTCAAAAAACGTTCTACCTAACTGAATTATATATTTTTTGATAATCAAGTTGGACGTTATTCAAATTTTAGAATTCATTGCAAATGCATCACTTCGATAAACAAGTATCACAGGAGTATTTCTATTATAATCTATGCAATTGTAGGGTGTTTTTTTAATGTATGTTATTTCCATCTTTTCTCTGTAAATTTGAAACGCATCTATTGTTAAGTTGCGTCCCAAGTATCCACAATGGAGTCTTGACTAATCTAAGTAATAACGTCTTATATCAGAACATTTAAAAACACCTCTAATTAATAATACCACTGATGTTTCTAGTTTTTTAATTAACAGTTAGCCTAAAGTGTTGCTAATATTTACTCATTCTTTAACACTTTTCCTGACAAAATTATCGCAACATTCCTTTGACAATTTAATGATTTAAATAACGGAACTCAAATTATACATTCATATATTTAAATTATCAAGATTATTTTAATCCTATTGAACAAAATCATTTAAATGTTGACACGTTTGACACAATGTATGACACATGGATGTATTTATAGTTCGGGAAAAATGAAAGGTTGCTTTAACCATGTGTGTGTATATATATACTTTTAAATAGTGATATAAAGCAGTACAAACAATAATTTAAAACTAACTTCTTCAGTGGGTTTTTTAACGCAACCAACATTTGAAAAGGTAGTCTTCCTTTACCCCACATTCTGTTTGTAATACTGTATTAATTTTTCACTAAATCGAAAGTCAATTACTACATTTAAATGCGACTTTGAGACACAATTCCAATGTTACCTCTTTTCATAGAGCTCATCATGTCAAGTGAGATCCATTTTAATCGACTTGCATTTCAAACATCATACAAATTCGCAATTGACATCGATGAATAACGAAGTCTGGGTAATGCCCATAAACCGTCTTTCAAGCCATTGGATAGGAATCAAATGCTTTATTAGAAATCGACATTTTCTGGAGTGAGACAGTCTGCCATGGCGCCGTAAACGGGTAAGGCGTACGCGGAAAGTGAAAGGCGAGTAGACGAAATTCGATTTACAAATATTCAATGGATCAAAAGGCTTTCTATTACACACAGTAGTTCTCTAGTCTGAAGTTTATTGTCCATAAAATTTATTCTTACAAGCGAATTTCGCTATAATTCATTAAGTTGCAGAGCTACCTGTCCGGAAAGTTTGTCCCGTTTTGAGAATTTGTTTATTCCCATCCTTAGTTAGGTCTTATTATTTCCGGTTTACGTTTAATGATATTTTGATATAGTGTATTGTCATCATCACTTGTAGATCGCGTGAATTATGTTACATTTCTGTAAAAGGTGTGTTATAAACCAAATATAGCATCATTAAATGTGGAAATGAATTTATGAGCTTCCGGTCGTGTTGTTACAGCTAAGGAAATTAAATACTTCTTGCTTAAATGAAACAATTAAAAAAGCAAAGACTTTGTCACAACAATTGGATGAAACACCTCGTATAGAAAAGCATTGTTTCAAGCTTTATTGCTTTTGATAAATGCTATACACATCATGGAGGCTTTCCTCAATGCAGTGTTATTTTTAAGTTTAAAGTCACGGTAAACACCATGGAAAGGTATCACATCTTTAAATAACAATGCAACGTAATTGTTATGTCTGTGTTTAACATTGATGGTAATTCGGTTTAATTATTAGATACATACTGATTGTATAGTTGTTGCTTTTATTTATCTATTCATTAATCTATTGTAGTTGTAAAAATAATAAAGGACTATAAAATATATTCAAATTAAATTACGTCTAAAAGTTATCTAATTAGCTTTCACGCTTTATGTTACAAGACTATAATTACAAACATGAAAGTATCATCACATAAAATATATAAGTTCACAAAAACTCACATTTCTTGCTATGGAAAGTGACATAAACTTTACATAGCGTCATCAATTTCGCTGTCTATAAGACATACGTTTATATTTCATTCATAGAAATGAACATCCGCCGGAGATTCCGTATCAGACTTTGATGTTGGGAGAAATTATCTCTAATCCATATCAATCCTTCGCGGTGCCATTCATATTAAAGTATATCATTCATAATTATCTTATATGCTGTCGGCGCTTTGGATAAATCTCTCCTCGATGGCGTAGAGTTCCTGACGACACTCTATCTACGGACACGCCCTGTTGATATTAAGGCACTCAAGTATCCAAAATCTAATTACACAGAAGTTCATGGGACAGGAATTTCATATTTTACATCATATAGTCAGATACATTTTCGTAGAGTATAATAATGAATTATGAGTGCATTTTATTTGGCATGGAACAAAATAACATATTTCAAAATAATGTTTATGACGTCTAAACAGGTAAAAGAATAATTCTTAAAACTTTAAGACGTAATTTCTATCAAACAAGGAAATTTCAAAAATTATTTTAAAATGTTTCTGATGAAAATAATATTCAAACAATAACAGGTAATTGTTCCATATTTTTATATACAGAACTGTAGTTGATACAATTCCATCCTATGTCGTCCTAAGCCGACAAAAACATTAATTTAAAATTTTATATTGATTCAGGTGCAGCTATGGACCATCCTCGGAGTACATTATGGAACAATCCTAAAAATCGGGTCCATTTTCATGTCTTAATCTATTCTAACTTATCAAAAGCTTTCAATGAATGCATTTGACACTGATATGAAAATAATGAGGATCCGTTGATATGTTTTCCCTGTACGTATCGAAATAACAAACTCCAGCTTGCTGGTTTATTGTAAACAGATTTTGAGCCTGCCCTCGCTAAGGAAGGGGTGGACTTTCCTGGTGTGTGCACAGTGGAATCCTTGTCCTAGAAAGTCCCTCTGGTTCTCAATTTGACTCCTGCTAGATTATCGTCATGCCGGGAACTTTAAAAAAAGTTCACCGGCTTACCATATCATATACTGGAACCATGCCGAGTCATTCACCAAAGAGGAGAAAAGGCAAATTTACATTTTTTATTGAAAGCTTTATGTGCGATCTTCAAGATAGCATTACCTAGTTAAATGTTAACGTTTTATGTGATTCAGAATTAATTAAACCAGCAAACGATATCCAGTCAAACTGTCGGAGTTATTGTCGGAGTTATTGTTAGCGGTGGTTTTAGGTTACGACACTCCGATACAATGGGCACGTATTAGCGGACAAGAGGTAGGCGGAATTTGTGTCCAGACCTTACAGTAGTCGGGAAATAAATCGGCAAGAAATCAGCCAAATTCATGGACAGAAAGGTCACAATGTCACCGAAGTCAAATACATCTCATGATATAATTTATCGCTTACGTCTCGAGAGTAATTAGTCACTTTTTATTGGTATATCAATGATAGATTTACCTTTTTAATCGTATATTTCGTATCGTCAGGTCGATATCGTTATATTATAATCGTGTTAACTTTCATGTATCATATCATTTTAATTTTGGTGTTAAATTTCGGATGACTAAACTGCCTAAAGCTAGTAGAATAAAGTTATCTGTACCAGGTATACTTGTTTTATATAAAGTATGGCTGCTACTATTGAGTTTTATCTGCTTTAGATATTCACTATAAAATTGCAAAACGTGTGATAGAGATTTAAGCCAATCAAATGAAGAAATAGCAACATGGAACAATAATATAATCTTCCAACATCTTGATACCTCAATTTACAAAACAGCAAAATTTATCCTCTAATTAGATTCTTTGTTCAAAATCAAGATTAACTTGTCAATATCCATGCATTATAGCTTTGATGTAATGTTCAATCATAATATCAGTGTATTGAAATAATATACATGCAATACGAAAACACTAGCAGTTATAAAAGAGTAAAAAAAACCATAATATCAAATATATATACAATAATATGAATGACGCTAAATAAAGATAATAACGTAAAAATGATGAAATGCGAATGGGTAAACATTGAAAATAAAATGTATTTAATGATATGACATAAATGGTTAGTTAATTTAAAGAAATACCCAATTCTTACATTGAAAAGGCCCTGAATATTACAAATTATTACATTTAATAATCTTTCCTATAAGACTTAATACATAAACAAACATAGACATTCTTTGCTGTATTGATTCGCCCATACATTTTAAACAAATTAATGCACATCTGTACTACAGATCAAAGCAAGCAAACCGGAAATGTCTTTATCTCCGAGAAAACACATAGAGTTGCTTTACCCTGTGTGTTTGTCCAAGCCATAGGAGGGAGTTATACGTGTAGTAAGGAATCCCTTTGGGACCATGCACGATTGAAGTATTTGCAATACCTTTTTTCAAAATCTTTTTTTCAGCGTTGCATTGACAATATTGAATATACTTATTCAATTGATTTTCCTTTGAAGTGATCAAAACATTTCATTATAGTAAGAAGCATTTATTCTCACATAATTTAATTGATTAACAAATAGTTCAAGACAATAAAATTTAAACAAAAATTAGTTCTGTATCATCTTGCTTTCAAACACTGTGTTTAAAACTATTAATTGTTTCGCAAGTGCATTGATCACTCGGCATAATGGTCTGAATATGTTTTATTTTTTCTGTCTGTCCAGTTAGTCGGCTGGACTAACTTAATGAACAAGGCTGTTAATAGGAAGTCCAACGAAAAAACTAAAATCTTAATATTAATAAATGCTCAATAATTCAATGTCATTATACCATATAGCCGATTATTTTCGAGGATCATTTTTTTTGGCATTTATTCTAAAAACGAGAAAATCAAAATTTTAGTGATTTTTTTCCTCTATATGGATTTTAAAGGTAGATATCGTTCAACCATTTTTCAAAATTTCGTGGATTACATTTTCGCGTTCATAGCAATGTGACGCGAAATCGCGAAAATATCATCCCCGCGACAATAACCGACTATAAGGTATATCATGGAAACAAGTATACAATGTACCATTTTATACATATGTTATATGGGAGGAACAAAGACATAATGACACTTCCGAATGCTCTCACATGATCGACAAAAGGAACATAGGCGGACATTTCTCGTGCAGATAAGTCGAATTGTTTCAGCACCACCATTAATATTTTCCGTCACATAATACAACCGTGATGAATTAATTGGGATTTTTTAAAAATTATTTTTTTGCAAATGTTGGGAGCTAAAAAATAGATTTTTACAGCAATTGCGTATAAAAATGAAAACAATTTAAAGAAAAGCATTGTTAATTGGTTACATCCTGATAATAATTTGAATTTATTTTAAGTCATTTAATATATTCATCCATTTATAATTACATTACAGCAATTATATAAGCTACTATAAGGAGGTCAATGTGGATAACAATTAACCTTAAACAAAGTATTAAAGTAACTTCATAGCCTCCTCACCTCCTCCATGTGTGCTTTATCTGAAATCCCGTCTATTGATGATTTGTCGCCTAAAGTTATCTGTGCCGTAACTTTCATACCCGGGAATCAGAAAAAGCTTGTATTACTTATTACACAAAAAATCAGCAACATATTAAGAATGTCAATAGTAATAATACATAGGTTTTAGTTTTATGTTGAATATGCTTTAACAGTACAGTGTACTCCCAAACATTATTGTATTTACATCTAAATCGCAGCAAAATGAGTAATAGGGTCAGGAAAGGAAGCCACGTTGTGAACTTCAATTTTGTTTCACACTTTCACAATATTATTAGTAATTGTAAAATGATTTATGCAGGTATGTTACATGTACAACGCATAACGTTTGTGTTGTAACTGATGTTTATAAGGCATCATACGTGTTTCTCTTTTCATTTGAATGATTTTCATAGCTTCATTTATCAAACATAATTGGTTCGCAATAGATTACTGAAGGGAAAATAACATGTCAAATTTTTTGACCAGTTATGACATACACACATTTAATATACTTAGTCATATTCGAGAAGAAAATGTTTAAAGTTGCTCCACCGCCGACAGAGCATAAATGATGTCCATCATTTGAACAATAATTGGTGTTTAATCATGTATAAATATGTCTAATTAACACAAAAAATAATGGAAAAAAATATTTTGCCTTTTGGTGCATGGGCAATCAGTATAGGCAATCCATATATGATAGAGTGCCACGGAATTTTTTCGGGATGCAATTAATTATTTTTTATATTTTTAACTTAAAATAAAATGAGAATCTCAAACTTTTCAATAGTGGTAATGGTGTAAATTAAGCAACTTTTGTATCTGAAGAAAAATACTAAATCGTCTGATCCTGTTTTTGATAGTGAAAATCTGTGAGATCCCCAGCTACCTTGTTTTCCATGCAAGTCTGTTGCTAATAGGTAGCATAGATAGTATATTTTAGGCAATGACTACTAAGATTAAAACGTCACGCTTTAAAATGCATCAATCTCTATAACAAAAACGTAGAGGCGATGCTGGATACATTTGCTTCTTAACATTAATCAATGTATCATGAATATGACAAGAATTTTAACAAAAAAGAGTTTTATGTATTGTACACGCATCTGATGAATATGTTTTACGATATATTAGTGACCAACAAGTCTCTGCTTTGGTGTTTTGCAAGTGTTACTACTTTCGTCGAAGTGTTCTAAATAAAAAGCGTGAAAAAATTGGCATTTGTCTGTCAATCTACTTATATGCTATTGATGATTGATTATATCATTTGCCATTATCCTGTTTTATTCTCGAAACTCCTGTGGTGATAAACAAGGTTTAACCGTATTTCAAGTTTTTTTAAACCTCAAAAATCATTCATGGGCCTGAACAATTAAACGTTTACAACAGGTTCAATCGACAGTTGAAGTCAGTTGAAGGGTTTGCTTTTGATTATTTGATTAACGTCCTATCTCCATCTATGACCATTTAAAGACGGCCTGCAATGTGTTCAATGTGTTGCGGTGTGTGAATGTCTGTATGTTTTGGGAGTCTGCGGTATGTTCGTGTTGTGTCACCAGGTCATGGTGGAACTCGTGCCCTTTTTACATCTCTGAAGTATGCACATATCGAACAAATACACTTCACCCGGTAATATTATTCCGACAACGGGCAAAATCAGTCGTCTCACTCCGTAATTGCTGAACGCTAACCACCATGATGAACTACCTTAGGACACAATCCGAATGTTCTTCATTATGTCGATGTTAGGAAAGGGGCGTCAATAGTAAGGCATTATCAATAGGAATCACATACGGACAAATTGCAATTAAGATCCGAAATGATGTTACTGCAGTTTGAGGACTTATAACTTTGGGAGAACATTCATACATATCTTAAAACGGGTCAATTTGCATGAAATAAAAAAACAACACGTCAACGTTTCTTCCTGAGAACAACGTTCTAACACGCCAAAGGGAAATGTAAACAACAAAACTATAAGCAGGCGAATTTTAATTATCAATGTCATAAGATGACTTGTACAATAGGACAGCTTTTATAGAGCGGGTGAAATGTTTGATTCTTTGTCAGCATCCGTCAAAGAGATATCAGTAAAAATCTTGCAACAGGTCCACTATCACATGGAGACAACATATACCACAGCCTTCCTAAACGCACTATCACAAGGATACACAACATATACCTAAGCCTCCTAAACACACTATCACAAGGAGACACAACATATACCACAGCCTCCCTAAACACACTATCACAAGGAGACACAACATATACCTCAGCCTCTCTAAACACACCATCACAAGGAGACACAACATATACCACAGCCTCCCTAAGCACACCATCACAAGGAGACACAACATATACCACAGCCTCCTTATCACACTATCACAAGGAGACACAACATATACCACAGCCTCCCTAAACACACCATCACAAGTAGACACAACATATACCACAGCCTCCCTAAACACACTATCACAAGGAGACACAACGCTAAATTACTCAGCCTCCTAAACACACTATTACAAGGAGACACAACATATACTACAGCCTCCCTAACCACACTATCACAAGGAGACACAACATATACCATATCCTCCCTAAACACACTATCACAAGGAGAAACAACGCTAACATACCTCAGCCTCCAAAACACACTATCACAAGGAGACACAACATATACCACAGCCCCACTAAACATACCATCACAAGGAGACACAACATATACCACAACCTCCCTAAAAACACTATCACAAGGAGACACAACGCTTACATATCTCAGCCTCCAAAACACACTATCACAAAGAGACACAACATATACCACAGCCTCCCTTTACACGCCATCACAAGTAGACACACCATATACCACAGCCTCCCTTAACACACTATCACAAGGAGACATAACATATACCACAGCCTCCCTAAACACACTATCACAAGGAGACACAACATATACCACAGGATCCTTAAACACACTATCACAAGGAGACACAACATATACCACAGCATCCCTAAACACATTATAACACGGAATCACAACATATACCACAGCATCCCACAACACACCATCACAAGGAGACACAACATATACCAAAGCCGCCCTAAACACACTATCACAAGGAGACACAACATATACCACAGCCGCCCTATATATACATACAACTGCCCCTTAGCTATTAATAAGACGTTAAGTCAAATCAATCAACTAATTCCCAACTGTAGTATTATTTATTTTTCTACTTTTAAAGACAGAACAAAATCAGTTAATACCGATAATGAGATACTTTTATTCACTTTGTTATAAAATGCATCCAGGAAATCGCGGTATGAATGGGTCCGTTTGTCGGGCCTCCATATTTTTTCCTGTAAAGGTGTGTTTTTCCATAGAACAGGTGTATGGTAAAGTTGTGTGGGGCATCTATGCACAACCCTTCGGATCGATAAGCGACCGAGCGGTTTAGTAATAGCTTTCATCTAAGGCAGATCAAACGCTCAGCTCTTGACAAGAACGCATTCTTTTAGACGGTCAAACATCGACAGAACCCTGATAAACAGGTGGGTATGTGTGTATTTCTCTGCGATCAGATTTGGTTAAACATATGTAAATTGATAAATATGATTTCTTAAGGGTGTTGTTTGAGATATGAAAAAAGCTGTGAACACAGTGGGAGTTAACTACACAAAAATTACCAAGCCACGTTAGGTGATGTTTGTTCTCGTGATAATTAAAGAAATGTGTTATGCATATGTTTCGCCAACAAAGATACACGATCGGCTATCATGAAACATAAAACACTATCTTCTGAATCTTATCCCCTGTTGCATATGCTAAATGCAATATTTAATGTAACTTTATGTTCCTTGGACTGCCGGATAAATCATTTCGGATCTGTCAAAATTTCAAACGTTGAGTCATGTGATTTTTATGATATGCCGTTTGTACTATACCCTTTGGTATTCCATTTGTATAAATATTAATGTATAATAAATGATGTTTATGATAAAACCTTATGGTGATGTTTTAATTCCCCCGGAGCTAATTACACGTAAGCCCCACCTCCAGCAATTACAACTATGTCTGTTTCGCTTTGATTTTATTTCCCTCCCACATGCTTCCCCTTGTCCAATGTATTCTCCCCCTACTCCATCCCCTTTTGTTTCTTTCTATCCCCTATCCCGATTGTTTGTTTAACAGGAATTATTAAATTTCCGATGGACAAGCATACAATATTCTTACTTACATCGAAGTATATGTTGTAGATTAAGTTGAGCATATAACTTTATTGTAATTGTTTTGAGGGGATATATAAGCTATATCACGTATTTAGCCCTTTTACAGTTCAGGATATACGGAGGGATCTTTCAAAATGTGTTCCTGAAAAATCAGATATTATAACATAATTTCATTTTTCTTTATATTCGTGTTTCATTTACAATTCCATGTAGCATTATGGCCAGTTTCATGTTAGTCGTCCCGTATTGCAAGTGCTTTTGGCCCTTAATAGGCCAAAACAGTTTTCTAAAATTAAATTGTTCAGTATTCTGTGTATCTTCTGTACATTAGTACATTACTGTGGGTATCAAAGGTACTAGACCAGACCACTAAAATCGCATCGAAGTAAAACAGAGATCACATAACTTAGCTGATTTGATATTTATCAATAAAACATACACATTTTGGATGATATAGCTGTTTAACATTTTATCAAATGGTATGTTCAATTAAAGACGTTATAAAGTGCGAAATGAATACGTAAGTAAAGTGTCTTCGTTTGAGACTATACGTTGTATGTGTTATAAGCCTAACAAAAATTATGCCAAAATGTCACAAAATTATAATAATAGACATTTCCTGTATAACACATCACAAAGTTCGAGGGATATTTATATATATCCCACACCAAGATAAACATCCCATAGACGCGTTCAAACGATGGTGTAGAAATATCTCTATACTCTATATCCCTTTAGTAATTTTTGGCTGAGTTCAGGATCAGCTGAGGTTATTGGAGGATAGGGTAAAATTAAGCAGGAAAAAAAGTTTATTGATATCAAAAAATAATAATCGGATCCCAAAATGCTGTCACGGATGAGAACGTTAGGAAAAGACTTCGCATTCTCTCACTCTAATGCTCTCCAAAAAATGACACTGGGCAAAATCTTCAACGCCCACGGTGGCTTAATTATCTAACCTGATGTGTAGGCTCCCTATTTGTTTATGGTAACCCTCCCGACTATTCGTAAGTTGGTAACCCTTTGTCCAAAAGGAAGTTTCTGGAAAGCTTTAACCCCTATCTATTTGTTTGTGGTAACGCTTTGTCCAAATAGAAGCTCATGGAAATCTTTTACCCCTGCCTATTTGTTTGTGGTAACCTTTTGTCCAAAGGGAAGTTCCTGGAAATCTTCATTCCCTGCCTGCTTGTTTTGACTCAATCCGTAAACAGAAACAATTATATTTTATTTTAACAGACGTCAACACCAAAGACACTCGTGAAAACAATAGTCGCTTAGGTGATTATCACTCTGTTTAAATATTTTCCACAGCCGACATTTTTTTCCTATATAAAAAGACGAATTAGTATCAATCTGATTTAAATACAGATCCTTATAACCACTCCGTTATATAGAGGATCTGACAATATCCCATAGGGGGTCACGTCCAGATGACCTTTATACCACGTGGTCTTCATATCGGATACATTTTCTACACCTTGTCACATCCATTGAAAACGACATTTCGTCCCAGTATACATATACAATTAGCTTTATTGTGCTCATAAGGCGAGATGACTACGTAAATCAAAATAATTCTGACAGTTTTTTCAAACTATTTCGTCCCTAAAATTCACTGTCAAAATTTTGCAAGTAGCAATTTGATTGGCCATTACCAAAGGTCACCTGGACATGACCCCTTATGGAATTTTCTCAGATCCTCTTATCAAACATCAAACTTAGTGGTAACAAGGATCTGTATTTTAATCAGATTGAATTAGTATTTTTCTTCTGTTACAAAAGTTACTTAATTTACACCATTAAAAGTTTGAGCTTCTTATTTTACTTCATGTTCTATATGGAATGAAGTACTAATTGCACATACACCACAAGCAAAATGAATTATTGCTTATTTAATTTTTTTAATTAGACACCTACATACATGATCAAACATCAGTTAATTTTCAAATGATGAGTATCATTTATGCTATGTCGGCGGTGTAGTATCTTTGGAATTACCTTTTTTTCCTTGTCTTAGATGTATTTGTAAGTTAAAACACTAAATGAAAAAGTGTTTATCTATTATATTTCTCTTACAATCGAATAGGTCATCAAATCGCTGGGGAGAACAGTGCATTTTTTAAAAAGAACCACATAAAGTTACATTGCATATCAAACATGCTTTTCTGTAATATGTCTCCCAGCAGGTTTGTTGATGCAATCAACAAACCCGATATTTGGCCATCTCTTAGGAGAACTGAGAAAAAGAAGAACCAAGACAGAGACAATTATCAAAGGAAGTGTTTTCATTTTACCTGTTAATTTGTTTTGTTTACATGACTGATGTTGTTGTGACAAATCTTAGAATGGGTAATCAGAATAGGGATATGACTATTTATAGAACGCGTCGCTGGAGATATCCTTTTATACGTGAGGTGAAAAAAATATGAAATGCTGGAAATTATTTCTTAAAAGCTTAATATAACTTGTTGCAGAAATGATTTCTGAGATTGAATGATTTTAGATTTTGTCATAAGAGAAAATTCCTGAAAAATAATCTTGTCTTTTTAAATATTGTTATCAACGAGGCATAAATGAGAAAAGAATGGTATTACAATACAATACACGTTTTCAAGAATACTGCACAATTTTGTTTAGAATATCCGAACAATTATTTTTAGAATAAATATAACAATGCTTTTATAATAATTTGAGTCGCTGGTTATTTACAACCACCCCTTTTAGAAAGATTGAGCGATTAACATCAAATGTTGTATTTGATTGTCTCCTTGTGATAGCGCCAAAGCGTTTGGTATGTTGTAGTGATGGCTCACTGAAGCATACTGTCGATAACACCCAGGAATGAGAATAGGAGCTGATTTATAGCTACATTATTATACATGTTCCTATTATAAGAGATTGGATCTTTATCACATCTTTGATCATAGAGCATACAGGATATTATAAGAAGTATAAGATAGGATGTTTATGATGCTTGTAGTAAAAGTTATAGTCGTGCAAGGTACTACTTCAATCTGACATCCGATTAAAACGATATGCTCCATGTACAGTTTAAAAAATACAACCGTATATATATATATATACATATCCCGCCTCAGACAAGAATCTTGTATTCCTATTGGTTAAAATGACGTCACGTGATATCCAATATATAGTCGTATTAGGTTAGTAGAATTCGTATCAGGTTTGGACAATAAGTTATCGTTCTTTACCCCTAACGTCATTAGCAACAAGATGGCGGTCAAGAAACGCTTCGCGACGACTGCAATCAAAAGATATGGAGACAAAATGTTTGAATGATAGCGCTGATGACCACTTTAAAAGCAAACCGAAATCGGCAACACTTATTTAGGATTATTTTAAAGAAATGGACCATGACAACGCATTCGAGTCTTCAATGAGTAGAAAATTGTTTAAGTTTGAGTTGTTTTGGTTTCCGTACATAATGCATTTCGCAGTTACTTCATTGAAAGAGTCTTCGACGGGATAAATTCGTTACACAGTTTGTTAGTGACCTAATACGGAAAATATTGGGACTAAAATAAACATGTATCAGGCTCGGCTTTGCCTCGCCAAATACAATTTTATTTCAGACCCAATATTTTTCAGTATTAGGTCACTAACAAACTGTGTAACTAATAACATTTATATATAAATTTGCTTTAAGTCTTACCATATAGTTTCCTGTGTAACCTTCCCTATTTATGTTGCAATAAACACATCTTGGCAATGGTCGAATGTGATCATCGGACTTCCTGCATCTCCTAAATGTATTAAAACTTAAATGACTGAAACTGTTAATATGACGTTGTTTAACCAACCACACAAAACTTAGACCTGGTGCATAACTATTATAGAAACTTTATTCGAACATACATGTGCAATATTAGACTAGCAACCAGACCCTATTCTTATAAGACTTTCTCAGCATGGTTCTTCACAAGATCGTTTCCCCTTAGTTTGAAAGTGAAGACATATAGTAGGGATAAAAATAATCAAGCCATATGTTAGTGATTTGTTTTCAATATTATAGAGATCGGTGGCCAGTCTAAAGCGAAATACACTATAATGAAAATAAAAAATACATGTTGTTCTATAACATACCAATACTATTTAAAATAAAACACATCTCTTTAATTTTAATTTTCATTTTCTCTTTATATGGGAAATAATAAAACGAAGAGCAATTATCACTTTCTCTAACAGTCTTAGCCAGTGTTCCAATGACTGAAGAGTTTGTTGTTTGTATGCTTCCAGCAGTGTTTGATAACACTTTTTGAAGAATACACAAACATATTATCATTATTATAAATATATCTCAATTTGGTTTCAACACGTGGTGATTTAAAAGCAAACATGTATCCTAAAAGATCGAGGGGTCAGAATGGTTCATATGTAATGTGTTTATTGAATGAATGTATCTTGGTGGGTTTCCATGTATGTTATGCCCCAGTGGCGTATTTATCTTCATCCTTCCAAGTGGGTTGGGGATACAAATATTGATTTCAAATTATCACAAATAAATTATTTATCGGGAAGCACTTCCCAAAGTTTCTTACAGTTCTTCTTGAAGATTTTTTTGCCAATGCTGTGACATGTTTATAACATCAACAAAACTGCTGGTGGGAAATGATAAAAAACGCAAAGTTTTATAGCTATAAACATTACTTATATTAAGTTTTGAATTATTTTACGACCGTATGTATGGGGACTAATATGGCAGACAGAAGGTTTGTATATTCCGGTGATAAAGCACTATAATGTCAAGAAGTTTCCAAAAATATACAACCAATATTGTTTTGAATACTACAGAATTACTACACTTGCGAAAAGTGATATTTTCTAAGGCCATAGACAAAGTTACCATAGCAACTGTAGCTGCAATGACAAGCAACCATTATATCGCATTGTATTAAGTAGTTACGGGATACTTGAATTTCATCAATTTAATCACTAAATATCAAGTGTGAAAATTTGACAGATTTGATATCCAAAAAGGGCAAAAATCATACAAGATTCTTTTATTACATTACTATATTGATATGACGCAAATATGTTGCAACGGAGGCAGCCATTTTGTAACAGGCCTCAAATCCTTAAATCACAACACCATTATATCTTTTAGTCACACTAGGTTTTCTATCCCACTATGGCTAATATAAATCGTCAGATTGCAAAGTACAATAAATTATGCAACATATTAAAATGAAGAAAATCACTTGGTATTGATCATATTAAATGATTCTGGAATTTTTACCAAATTCTTGTCATTATTCAAATTTCTATTTATACAATGAACACATATTGTAAACTTTACTATTTAGGGCAAACTTGGTTTTAAAAAAGTAACCCAATGATGAATTCGCGCATTCACAATTATTGTTCTATTAAAAGCTGTTAATCACTATTAGCGCTGCTATATTTTTGCGCAGTTCCAACTCGTAGAATTCACGCGTGCTTCACATTTTGCATGTTATCTTTCATATTTTGTGTAATAAGCCGACACAAAATTTTAAATATCAAATATAGAATTGTATTTCGATACAAGGAGATCTTCTACGACCAATTCTAAAAATGTAGCAAAAAATGTTATCATACTACATTCCATAGGCCTGGGGTTTAAATAATAATTGTTCTTACGCTACCAATATTGGAACACTTTATGAAGATAATTGTGAAAAAACTTCTACCGCATTCTTGAATCCAGATTTTTCTCTTAAATTTCCACCAATATTCATTGTCAAGGCATGCAAGAAATAACTGAAGAATTATGTTGGAATCCCACATATTGTTTCCTGGAAAGCGTCCCTGTTATAAGGATAGAAGATATGTATATAACCGTGCATTTCTATATATGGAAACCCTCCCTCGATGTAAGCTATAAATTAATTCAAACAATTTAGTTGATTCTGATTATCAATTCTTTGTTTGTTGCAATGACAACCTGTAAACAACACTAGTTGACACGTTAGATACAAACACCCTAATGACCTGTCTTTGAGGACTCAACTAAGAGAATAACAACTTCATGTTTTCTTACCACTAGGCATTTCGTCTGATTGTGTTTCACGGGCCTCCCTGAATTCTGATTAGGACACCTACGTGTGTTTATAACATTAAAAACTACTTTTATAATGTGTTTATCTATGTAAGTTAAACAATGAATGAGATTTAATATGATTTTTTTCATAGATAAACTTAGGAGGTTCTAGTTGTATTGTATCATGTTAAAAAATACAGATCTAGTGGGTATTTATGGAAATAGGTTCAAGTAAGATTGTACTATAGTGCCATAAATTACTTTACTACTCTCACATGTCAGCATAAGAAAAAAACATATCAATAATATATCTTCAAAAGCACAATTCTCCTGGCCGGGACACATCATAGTCTATCAGCTTAGAACTCATCATAGTCTATCAGCTTAGAACTCAGCATACCGGGAGTGGGAGGACTGGTAAGCCCGTTGGCAGTATAATGTGACCGGGTTGGGTGTGTTGCTTGGTGTCTTCGGCTGCATGCTCCAGTGACATAGCACTATACAAAGGTCCAGATTTCCACCAAACAAGATGACACAACATATATATACCACAGTCTCCCAAAACACGCACCACGCATTTCATGCACGCATCACACCCTATACACGGGAGACCGTCTTTACATGACCCTGGCTAAGTCAAACAAACAAAACATTAAAATCACAAAATGTAGTATAAAAATGAAGAAAATAATTTAGATACAAATTGGTTACGCAAGAACATTTTGATGTATAACAAGGTATCTTTTTTCTATTGTAATTGTGATCACTCTTCTGCAGTGTCTCATTTCTAGTATAATTTATCTAAAGCAGAGAAAAATATATGTTTGCCATAGTAACCATTATAATTATCTGGTGTTTTCTTTTCATTATTGTTATTTATTGCTTAACTTTACAACATTTTCGAAACAATACTACAGCAATGAGACAGTGCTCAGTAATAGTTATCTATTGGCATGTCATGCTTTTATGATCGTAACGTCACACCAACCTAAATAGCTGATTTGTCTCGACCAGGGAGCAGAATCCAGATACTGTGCTGGGTTTCACACATGGAAGAAATAATAACTGCTGAAATATGTTGGCGTCCCACATATGCTTTCCTGCATATAAACTATTATTTACAACATACTAGACATATATAATACATTTCTATATATTGAAAACCTCACTTGATGTAAACTATAAATGAATCCAAACAATTCAATTGATTCTGATTATCAATTCTTTGTTTGTTGATAGCAGTAACAAGGGGTAGACAACACTAGTTGACACGTTAGATACAAACACCCTAATGACCTGTCTTTGACCCCCCTCTCCCTTGATAACTTACCACAAGGTAGTTCGTCTGTTTGTGTTTCACGGGCCTCCCTGAATTCTGGGGAAAAACATCTAGTTGTGTTTATTACATCAGAAAACTACTTTGGGATTTTTTTACCTTCGGATTTGTACATTGAATCTATCTATGTACATGGAACTTCAGAAATGAAGGAGATTTTATATAATTTTCTCATAAACAAATTGAGGGAGTTTTATATATCTTGTGTCCTGTTAAATAAATAAAGATCTGTTAGATGTTTATGCACGTAGGGTTCAGTGATATTGCACTAAAATGTCTTATACTAGAAAGGTTATATAAGAATATTATAGCTTAAAAACCACAAAACACAATTGTAATATCGGTATAAATCTGTGCGATAAAATTAAAAAAATGTTTACGTAAGGAAATTTGGAGTATAAGAATGTACCTATTTCTTTTAAACTTGTAATTACTTTTAACTTGTGTTTCATTTCTAGTGTTATTCATTTCAAGCGTAAAAAACATTCTATGTTTGTCATAGATTAAGTAACCATTCTGATTATGATGGATTGTTTTTCTCTAAACTTTACAGCATTTTCGAAACAATAGAATGATATATATCTCAGTAATGGTTACGGTGATTAATGCATTAAGAATATTGTATAATCTATACTCAGTTGGGTTCGTTGGCTAATACTATTAAAGTCTTATGAACTTCCTGGGTCCTTTAATGACGGCTCCCGTGTATGTGGTGTGTTACATATATGAAGTGCGTGGTGTGTGTTTTGGGAGGCTGCGGTAAATTCATGTTGAGTTTCCTTGTAATTTTGAAACTGTTGCCTTTTACCACCAAATACACAGAAAAATACACCCACCTGGACACATTATACCGACAATGTCCTAACCAGTCGTCCCACTCCCTTTATGCTGAGCGCTAAGCAGGAGTAGAAACTACTTTTTTTAATAAACTATGATGTGTTTCGTACAGGGGAAAGAACCCGGAGCCTGTGTGGGGTCTCCGATGTTGTTTTCCAGACATGAAATAAATAATAATTAGTGAAACAAACAATCACAGGTTGAATAAACTTGAGAAATTCTATATATGAAAATCCCACTTCAATGAATACTGTAAGTAGGGGCTGCCGAGACGAGTTTATTACGATAAACAGAGATGATATCCCTTGTCTCCTGGTGACTAACAGTTATACTTCATCGAGTGAGGTGGTATGTTTGACATGGTTCACACAGGAAGTACGAGTGTAAAATATTGAAGCATCCACCTCACCTTAGGAAATATAACTGTTAATCATCAAAGAATAAGGTATAGTCTATTCGTTACATTTTACGTCTCTTCTTTGGGCCTAGACTAGGCCTACTGGTACCAGCACATATATTTCAATCTATCGTGATACTTATTTAACCCACTTATTTCCCGCTTACTTATTCATTTCAACAAAAAAGGGGGTTAAATTCTAAAAAAAAAAATATGCAATAACCAAATGCACGTAAAAACGTCGAATAATGTACTTAGTGTTATATTTTGTGGTTTAAAACAAATGTTGTCCCTCTAAGACAATATTTGTACTATAAAGTTTGTGTTCTGATTGGTCAATAGTGAGTTAAACTGTTACTAAATGATACTTGGGTTAACATTTCCACATACATTTTCATCATAAAACCTTATATTTTACTGCGAATTTATTTTAATAAACACTAGAAAATTATTGGGTATTTATGACTTTATCTCAGTTAAAACATCGAGTGTTGCTAAATATCCATTCATTACCGTGAAACGGTTTCGTGATTTCGAGGATCGTTCCTATTCGGAACAATTATGGGCTATGTATTATATTCTTCCTGAAAGTGAATGTCTTCGATTGTATGTTTAACATTGGGATAATACTTTAATTTCTGACTATATGATGTTTTTTAAAATGTGCTTATTTTTATAATTAAATGATGATTGTTATAAATATGCAATTTAAATATAAACGTTGTTTCAATTACCAATTAAGGTTCATACATACCTATTTTTGTCACGAAAGTAGTACAATGACATTCTTGGCATACGTAAAGGACTTTAATGAGACTTCCAATGCCTGTGTCAGGAAGTCTGAGACTCCCACAATGTTTTAAAAAATATATACATTTATATTTTGCAATGTGACGTTGTTGTTACAAACAAACCATACTAAACAAATTAATTTCCACCATAAATAAGACTCAAATGGAAACAAACAAGCACAGTTTCTCAGCGATATACCACCTATGTGGAAAGTTAAGATAGAAAAAGGGAGAACAGTTCAAGATGTTTGTGCGGTATGAATGTCCACGTGCAGTGGTAAAGGCGTGTATTTATTACAGTTAAAATCAAGGGATGTTAAATTCATTGCTGGTGATAAAAAACATCAATAATCTAACGAAATACTAGGATAATGTTACAACTATCAACTTAATTTAGATATGGGTATCCATGCTTATGGTAAAGGAAGTTGATTTGTGCCATTTCGTTGACCAAAAGACCTTAATAAAAAATAATTGTTTTCATCATTTTGCCCTAGTTAATTTGATTTACATGTATAATATAAAAGACTATCTTTGAGGTTTGTTCATTCTTCTTTCTCAAAGAAGACCAATATTTGTATTATGTTATCAAGTGTGCGTTGATTTCATGCTTTTTTCTTGAAATATCCTCTTTTTGCTTCAGAAAGACGTGCTTCAGAAAGACGTGCTCCAAAAGGATAATGATTGCTGAATTTCGGTGGCGAGAGACGGACACTGCTTGAGAGAATCAAATGGCACGAATTCTCAATAGTATATTTCAAATTGCTGCAAATAGTTCCGATAGAAATGGTATATCTCTGCAGATTACGGCTTTCTTTTTCATAATTAATTGGCATTTTCATCAGCATATTATAGACAAAGTGATGAATTAATAGTCAATTATTTACACTTCAAGTCTATGTACACAACGAAAAATTTCATATCTTACCCAACTAAGCTAAAAAAAAAAAAAATAAGCTGTAGACAACAAAATGTACATTTTCTTTGTCCACCATATCGAGGTATCCGCCTTGTGTCCTCAGCACACGATGACATCATACTGTACGTGTGTTAACAGGTCCGCGAGCTTTACCTCACAACTAAGGTCGTGTCGGATAATGACAAATCTCCACTTCACTTAAATTTATCAAAAACAACTTAAACTCAACTAAATCCATCTACAGTCACGTGCTATAGCTTGTGAAAGCTTCTCTCGTAACGGCCATGACTTTTCAATGATATATTTATAATAGATCTGCTCGAAGCGGACAATTTACAACGTAAATTCATTTTAGGTACATCATTTTAGCATTTTTATTTTCTCCAGGTATTGTTTTATCCTGTTTCGGGTAACACACCTGTGGCCACTTGACACCTTAGGGATCCGTGCTGTTAGAAATGGCCTGTTTATTGGCCCCTAAGACAAACAGTAACGTGCCGGGTGCTGATTTTCGCACTACGTGTTCAGATAAAGACATAGCATTTGTGTCTTTCTCTTTTTTTCTCTTTAATGTGATAAGTATAAATGACAGCTATCTTCTTCCTTAAGGCTGGCATCATGTCGTGCAATGCCTTGGCATGTCCTTATTTGCTTTCTGAATGATGTTATACTAGTAATCTTCCTTAGAAATAAATGTATTTCAGTATAGTGAAGAGTACTTATAAGAATAAATAAAGATAAACAAAATCTCAATTTTACGTTTTGTTTTGTTTTACGATTATTGTGGTTCAGACGGAGTTGAGAAACATTTTGTACCTCAAAATGATTTTATATGAAACATAAGTACTATATGGTTTGTACGAATAATCTTAATATATGGATTATGCTTCATGGAAAACGAAGAAAGTATAATTCATTTATTAATTATCAATAATATCTTTATGTTATTATTAGTTTCAAGGGTGACACAACATTTTTCTTATCCCAGCTTATAATAACCAAACGCCAATCCTGTCTATTTTATTTAGCAGGTATATACAGTTTACAGATAATTTCACAAGACAAAAATACACATATTCAAAACACAAAATGAATTTTGCTTGTACATATCACCAGGACCATATGATATCTGAAAATGGCAAAGTTCAAAAATTAATGCGGACCCCAACACCGAAGTTTGGTCCAAACTTTGCGATAATAGCAGATTCCGACGGCAAACTTGTCAATGTTTACACAAATGTTTGACGTAAATTTGGCACAACATACGTGGGTGGTTAGAGCAAGGCTTCGTGTAGATGTGGACATGGCCATAGTTTATAGAAGTGTTAGTATCCTACTTAACATACAACATACGTACGGCGTGGAACGAATGTTTCTGTAAAATGTGACCGATGGGGTGCGCTGTTCGTTGTCTTTCGTGGTATGTGTCAGTGTGATAGCAGGGTTAATGTCACATTAACACCTAGAGTCATTAACTAACTTTAGCCGTTATATGGAAAAGTATAACCCTCCAAATAAATTCAAAAAATAGTTTGCTAACTTGGTCACTGTTGACTCGTCTCGTGCCGTTTCTGTCCTCAACCGATTTTGATTTATGTAGGATTTGATATATGAAGATGTTAAGCTCTGAGTCACGAGTCTGCTTGGTTCCGCTAAAACAATATGTGACAGACATCAAGCAGGAAATTTTAAATAGCATCGTTCTACTCTAGAAAAAGTAACTGCAATTGTTCCATACTGTTGAGAGTCTTACCCACCATGATGATTCCCAACTGAATGTAAATCTAAGACGGTGCGGACAAGGACGACATTTTGGAGGGAAAAAAAGAGCAACTTAAACAGCAAAATTGATTCCAAATTTAGTCATCTTTACAAACAAATGATCATTCTTTATTCTATGTCTTATGCACGAGTGTGTTTTTGGTGAATTACATTTAGTAGTTTTGCATTTTGTGATTTCGCAAGAGAAGCCAAAACATTATTTCTTTCTAACTAAAATTAAATCCAAAGTTGAAAAGAAAGAAATTCGAATTCGTTTCGCTAAAGATCGTTTTTCGCTTCATTAATAATTTGATTATGCATAGAAGTAAAAGCTGTAAATATACATTCATATATATTTCCATATGATCTAACCGAAGCTATATGTAATTCGTAAAAAATCTCGAATCCCACTTTGTTTAAGCAAACAATTATTTACTTTTCCTGTGCTCAAACTCCGACTTGACTTGCAATCAGAGAGCAGAGTCTTGTTAACTACTCCAAATTTCACAGCAGGCATCGTACACGAATCACAATAGGGTAACAATAACAGTCCTAAGAAATAAAGAATAAACGTTTATTATGTAACATAACTATCAATAGAATACAATGAATGTAAAAGCCTTTATTCTGTCGGCAATTAGCGACTGATACAGCTTCACAGTCAAAACTTTAGTTAGGATCGAGATTCTTCAGCGATGAATGCTTTCAATGGATAAAGAGGTCGCCCGTCGCGGATCCTGTAGCGTTTGTCAATGAATTTCGCTGGGAGTACGATCACTGTCGGGCGATGGGTATTAGATAGAGTTAAGGGCCTTTGTGGAACTCTCTAGGTGTCTTTTCACCTCTGTGGATTGTTCAACAAAATGAACTTCACCCATGTATTTGAAGCAGATCATTAAATATTGTTTGTGACACACTCAAAACTTCGGCAATGTTCGGGAAAGATCGGCTGTATCGGCAAGAGTTTTTTCGACTCCCAATTGTGAATGTTTTGATTGAGCAAACAAAATGAATTGGGGACAGACCATCGACGATATTCCATCAGGTCAAGAGTTTGTAACAGTGTCTCCTAATAACAAAGCGTCTAGATAACCGAGCATCCACGACATACTAGTCAGCATGTTATGTTAAAATTCCTGTAGGATATAATTGTGGATGTTAACAGTTCAGATCATTCGGAGGGGTATTCAGAGTTTCTTCAGTCTTGACCCGATACTGGCTTGATTTATGCCGAGTTTTCTTTGACCTTGATACCAGACTTCGACATTTTGACAGATATATGTGCATAGGGACAAAGCAACTATCTTACCAACATGGAAAATTCGTCATCGATATAAACTGACTGGCATTGCTAATTGATGCATAAATGAATTTGTCAAAACAGAACACTACCTTAGTAAATATGTAAAACGAATAATGAAATTATTTGATATAGTCATGGTTTGAATATTACATGTATATGATGAATCCTCTTCAACCATTTACTTAACTCATTCGCCCCTTATGACACATTTAAACTCTTCAAAATCAAAGACTAGATCAGTCCATCAATAAATTTCGGGAGTGAATGAGTTAATATATTGACAAAATAACTCGACCAACCGACTATTGGTTAATATTGCTATTAGATTGTCTATCTCTTTTATAAAAAATGGTTTTCTGCTATTGCTTTTAAAGTTTCGATGACATTCTACGACCTTATTCTGCGAGAGAGGTGTTGCGTGTTTTTTTCAGCAAAATAGTTAGACCAAATTCCTCCAATAATTTAAAACCATCCAATGCATTATATTCAAGTACTAATCCATGTAATGACTTCACGGCACAAACGATTAGGTCAAAGTTTACGTGTACACGTAACATAAACACATTATTACAAAAAAACTTACGGGTGGTTCTAACATACCGAGGCGGACAGGACAACTATATCCGGACTACTCTACTCTAATGATAGAACCACACTAGCGGATCCCATTACTTAAACGACACAGCGAATAATTTGTGACAAAAGATAACACTTTGTTATATAGCCCCTTATACGTCTCACAAAGAAACTGTGATCGGCTAATAAGCTCCTGTGTGAAATTTAAGCTCTAAGCATTTATCTCGCAATATCCACGTCACTGTGAAACTGTCAGCCTCTGGTTATTGTGTTTGAATTATTGAGATTTAGGTATGCATGAAGGGCCAATTGTGTCGAAGATTTTTATCACGCGTACCTATAGCTGTGAATAGACTATTCCTAAAGAATAAATGGACGATTATATTAAGCAACCTCAGGTAGTGATGTTTGTGAGGGTTTTTTTTCTGTTTCGTTTGTTTTTTACTGCATTTCGTTTTTTGTATGCACTTAAATTGGTTTGTAGTGAGTTTAATGGTTTCAGTGAATACGGGCTAATATCATTTAGATTGCTATTACTGTTAGGAATGGATGTCGGGTATAGTTGGTATTAATTCCGTCTCCTCCCAGAGATAAATCTCGGCTACCACCCAGTTAGTGGGGAAGGAGAAATAGGTTCCCATGTACCCCTCTGGCAGTTTTTCGAAACATGTTTTTCTAGGACCGATATGATGTCTAGTTTCATTTTATGTTTGTTGCCATTGACAACTAATGTCCCATGCGGGTCATATGGCGGCCATCTTGGATATCAGGTATCAAAAATGGCCAAAATGACACATTCGCATAGATATAGAACCAGACAACAATCAGAGGCAAAGCATAGATAGAGAACCAGACAACAATCAGAGGCAAAGCATAGATAGAGAACCAGACAACAATCAGAGGCAAATAAACACATTTTTATATGATAGAAAAATGCTGAAAATTAAATTATAACAATGACGTTACGTCTGCTCATTTTTTTGAAAAAAGAGGGGTACGTCATGGGAACCTATTTCTCCTCCCCCACTAAGTCTCTCGATGCATCGCGAAGGTAAAACATCGTCAGATTGTGGATCGTTAAAAAGAAAACAATATTGATAGATATACTTTATGTCATTTCAGATAAATTATCAAAATTCAAAATAATTAAAACTATCTTCAAAAGGTTGTTCGCATTTTATTTTAAGATTAAGATCACCAAAAACATGCATTATTTAAGATTGTGGAACTATGGAGTTTCTACTTTTTAACTCGTTTATCATGATATATATATCCTTATGCCTGAAACGGAGACGGAGTTTTCAACCCCGAAAAAAACCCGAAGCAAGCGCAAGTTTATATCCAAAGCAAGAAATAAATATCGCAGAGCGTTTAAAATCGGCCGTCTTCGGTCCTTTCCAGCATGCTACATACATAAAGTCTAGCATAGTCTTTTTCCCATTTATTTGCTAAAATTAGTTTCAATTTTCATTTTAATCGCTTTACTATATTTTTACACATAATGATACTAGCACTGAAGAAATCTATTTTCAAGTAATATTTGAGGATTCTTTCAGTACGACACTATAACATCAGCAAAGACCAGTTATTTCGCTCAGTATCACGAAAAAAACACTTGGAAAGCTGGACCCACTTATCGCATATCTTCGCTTGAAGTTAAGGAGGCTTATGTCCAAACCGATTGAGATATACCGCATTGATTCAACTAGAATGATATTCATTGAATTCTGTCTCTTTGATTCAATTGATAATGTGTCAGTATTCCCCCCTTTAGAACCCCAGAATTCTACTCAATATTGTATTTTCCGTATGTAAACATGTCGTCTGTCTATGAGTGAGTTTTACGTTCGATAAATAAAATAAAAAATGAAATTTAATAACAAGTTCTATTTAACTTGGCCGTGAATTGCAAATGGTGGACTAATAGAAAGTCAACAGAGGTTTTAGTAATAAGGAGGTATTTTGTATTTAATTCTTGACAAGTTTTCTTTATACTCGATAATGTCTCAGATCTGAATGTAGGGGTTTAAAGTCAATAAAAATGTCGTGTTGAGTACGAAGTTTTCAATCACTATTGAATCGTCTAAAGATATTTTATGTCATGAAATATAATTGAATACGGTACACGCAACATTGACTTTTTGAAGTACTAGTTTTGACTTTGTTTTATTTCTATTCAGATCATTTTAATGGCAAGTACCAAATAAACGCCAACAGTCAGGTTTTCCAACAGTATATAAGGATTAATGTCAAGGGTATGCATATGAGAACGATTTTCAATGTAACGCTATAGGTCAAGGTCAAAATGGGAATCAAAGGAACGATAGTTGCCAAGGTCATACGATGTTCTTTTTAATTAATTAGATTACTTCCCTTCGTTTCGTGATTGAAACAAAGGGAAATAACTCTAATAGATGTATGAGGATCGTAAAATAAAATTGTAATAAACAAAAGTTTATAACGCTCATATTTTATGCATACAAGATCACGTTAATATAATGACAACAAGTACTAATGATGGCGTTCTTACGGTAAGGCATTGATATGATCAGTGTATGTATACACGGTATCATACATACACGATATCATATATACACAATACTGTATCATACAACCACGATATCATATACGCGCGATATCATATACACGCGATATCACACATACACGATATCATATATACACAATACTGTATCATACAACCACGATATCATATACATGCGATATCACACATACACGATATCATGTACACGCGATATCACACATACACGATATCATATGTACACAATACTGTATCATACAACCACGATATCATATACACGCGATATCACACATACACGATATCATATACACGCGATATCACACATACACGATATCATATTCACGCGATATCACACATACACGATATCATATATACACAATACTGTATCATACAACCACGATATCATATACACGCGATATCATATTTTGTTTGTTTGATTTATTAACGTCCTATTAACAGCTATGGTCATGTAAGGACGGCCTCCCATGTATGCGGTGTGTTGCGTGTATGTTGTGTGATGTGCGTGTTTTGGGAGACTGTGGTATGTTAGTGTTGTGTCTTCTTGTATAGTGGAACTGTTGCCCTTTTTATAGTGCTATATCACTGAAGCATGCCGCCGAAGACACCAAGCAACACACCCCACCCGGTCACATTATACTGACAACGGGCGAACCAGTCGTCCCACTCCCTGTATGCTGAACGCTAAGCAGAAGCAGAAACTACCACTTTTATAGACTTTGGTGTGTCTCGGCCAGGGGACAGAACCCAGAGCCTTCCTCACAGGGGCGAACGCTCAACTCAAGGCCAAAAGTGAGGCGGTGCCAAGGGAGGCATTAGGAAAGATAAAGTCAGTTAGGAAGAAGAGAAAAAATACCAGCCATCATGAATACAAGATATCATGCATACACGATATCATGCATACACGATATCATTCATACACGATATCATGCATACACGATCTCATTCATACACGATATCATGCAAACACGATATCATACATGCACGATATCATGCATACACGATATCATGCATACAAGATATCATGCAAACACGATATAATGCATACAAAATATCATGGAAACACGATATCATACATACACGATCTCATTCATACACGATATCATGCAAACACGATATCATACATGCACGATATCATACATACACGATATCATGCATACAAGATATCATACATACCAGCCATCATGAATACAAGATATCATGCATACACGATATTATGTAAACAGGATATCATTCATACACGATATCATGCATACACGATATCATACATACACGATATCATGCATACACGATATCATACATACACGATATCATGCATACACGATATCATACATACACGATATCATGCATACAAGATATCATACATACCAGCCATCATGAATACACGATATCATGCATACACGATATCATACATGCACGATATCATGCATACACGATATCATACATACACTATATTATATCAATACACGATATCATATGAATACACCATATAATACATACGCGATATAATACATACACGATATTACAAATACACGGTATCATATATCATAAAAACACTATATCATGCATACACGATATCATATATACACAATATGATATATGTACACAATATCATTATAATGATTTCGTGCATATATGATACTGTGAGTAAATGATAACGTGTACATGTACATATTATATAATGTATTTTTGAGGCCTTGTATATATGACATGAATGTATCACATTGTGTATGTATAGTATCGAGCATGAATGATATTGCACATGCATTACAATGCATAGGTATATGCTTTCTTGTCTGGAATTAAAGTCTAACAGTATTATGTATTTTTCATATCTATTTGTATGATTTATCATTTACATGAAGTTAATGTATATGTGCATTTATTATGTATGTTCTACAATATCGCATGTGTAGATATCTTATTGGCGTCATATTTATATCATAACGTTTATTCAGGATATCGTGAATATATAGTTTCAACTGAACATATCTTATATTGTATTTAATATGCATGATATCGACTTAATGTTTCCTGTTCTTATGACATCCGAGTGTAAGTAATTATGCACTTTCTTTAATAAAGCGTACATGATATCGTTTTCTTATATGTCCTCATTCATATAGTTTTCCGATCATGTTAAAACCTACACATAAACGAAAATTGTAATCAAAAGAACCGTAATATATTCTAAAAATTTTAATCTATTATGCCGACGACCGTAAGTTTCATTTCGTTTTCGGGGATATTCTTGTGTCCATGGATCAGTACGTCTAAGTACATACACAGATTATAAATGGTTCTTGTCAATGAGAAATTATGTCAAGGGATGTACCGCACAAATAAAATTTCATTTCTTTAAGAGAATACTAGAGTTAGTAACGGTATATAATTAACGAAATTACCAAAACATGATAGTAAAAGAAGCAAAGAATTCAAAACACAGTCAGATATCTTGAGATTGGCAAGATATTTATAAGTCATATCATAATAATGTACATGCATAATATATACATTCTACCCAATTTCAAAGAAATGTATCAATGATTTTTTTTTTATTTGTGCGAAGTATCCCTTTTTAATAATTTTTTGACGATTTTCAGATATCATTTTTCAAGTTATGATATCATAATGAAATAAACAACAAACAAATGAAATCAGTTTAAATTATATCTATTTCCATCAAAGTCATTTTAAAAGGCAAGAACCCTTAAATGGTTAGTCATAATAAAAGCCCAAATATGGGCGTCCGTCACTACAAAACCCTTATTAGGGCATGTCCAAGTGTTACGACCCATATATGGGCATAACTTATAATCAATATCCACATTTGGGCATATATAAAAATGTAGCTAGTGTGAGATTGCCATTAACATCATATAGACAACAAATAAATGGGAAAACATTTCCATAACATTTTTAAAAACAAAATACAATAATTGAGCAAAAACCATCATACAAATATAAAACAAACATTGCACTAATTGGATCAAGTCATAACATTAAAATGGAATTACAGTCAGTCTTAACATTTACTGGCAATTTCGAACTTTTATGACTTTGTATCATTTATACCTTTATATATATCAAGTTCTGGGAAATGTTCTCAAATAATAAGTATAAAAGAGCAAAATATAACTTTGCACAAAGTCCTTCAAAGAGACGTTGATCTTGACTTCACGACTACATTGTTCCATTCAAATCACTGAAGTTAAATCTGACGTCATAACGTAACAACAATATATTAATAATGCAACTTGCACACAATTACTCCCAATATCAGTCAAACCGGAAATGATGTAACATGTCACGTGTACTGCAGTAGGGGCTGCGGATGAAGAGATTGCAGATGTCCGAATGAATTCATGTTCAGATGATCTGTACTTGGTGCTGCACTGTTCTGACAAATATACCAGTCACTAAAACTAGATGTGTGATGAGAATGAGGTAGGCTTGCGTTCGGATAAACCGGAAGTGACGGACTCGATACCACCGGTGACGTTTGATGATGCTGATGAACGCTTCCGTTTGAACGAGGTTCAGAAAGGTCTGGGGAGGTAACTGGCGATCGTTGTTCGGACTTGATGTCTTTCTGTTGAGGTGTCGGGACGGCATTTTCTAATTCACTTCCGGCGCTGTCCATGCTAGTGTCTTCCAGTTCACTGTCGAATCCTTCCGGAATCGGGGACGACTTCCCGTGGACTTTCAGGTGTTTACGAAGAGAGCTAGGGTGAGTGTAGCTTTTGTCGCATCCTCTCACTCGGCAGTAGTACGGTTTGTCGCTCGTGTGCACGTGACTGTGCTTCTTCCTGTCGGAACTGTTCGCGAATCTCCGGTCGCATCCCACGAATTCGCACTTGAACGGCTTCTCACCTGAAAAATATAATAATTCAGAACTTAAATTATGAGTATTAAGATTGATCAATAAAAGTAAAATGCGTTATTAAACAATACTCATGACACAGTGCAGTAAAGTTTTTTTAATATTGGTTTTGAAATGGGCTAAAAGAATAAGCGAAAACTTTAGTCTTTAACAGTGTTTTAATTTTAAATAATTATTTTTCTGTTTGAAATACTATAGCTATATATTCGTATTTGAACTGATTATAATGTTTGTAATTGTTATTCTAAGATTCTGAAAATCTGTATAATAGCCATTTAGCCATTCATCAGTCCATGTTCTACTATATACACATGTTAGAGTGAAAACAAGGGAAGTAACTGTGCCAGATCAAATCTGAGAAAACAAAGACGATCTGTTTTATAAGTAGGTTACTAGAAATCAATAATGTATCTAGCAAACACACTTGATTATCATATTAAAGTAAACTCAGAGTGGCATATTTCTCATCACAATTTCAAAGAAACTCATATATGATTTTTTTATACAAAAATAAATATTAGTTAAATTCAATTATCTTTTTCATCAATTTTATATTTTATTCCGTTTAATTCTTTGGATTTATCAATTGATTAACCCTTTCCTCCATCCCATCTCTACAATTACCGGCGAGCTTTATGGATTTGTAATCTAAGTGAATAGTCTATCTAAATGATTTACAACTTATCGCCTTTCCGGTCAGTTAATGTTATGACTGATAACAGAATCCGGATCCTTGGCCGGATCCTTGTTGTCAATTAGACATGCCTCTCATTCTCTGTATTACCTAACCTTACACGATTCCAAGCCTAATCGAAACCAGATAGCATATCATCACCACCAAAGTGCCTTCATGAATACATGTTGGAGTAGTTTGTAAGTAGATAAAAGTGATTTCAATTATTCATTTATCAACCGAGTTTGGTAGAATTGTTTTATTTATTAGCAAGCATACCAACAATATTATAACAATAAATTTGTAATATTCATTCAAATTCCGTTCATCATTAATTATTAATTTGTTTTATTGCTGTTTGATTGACGTTTTATGATTTTGTAAAATGATGTTTTTTTTCACAAAATATGAAAAACAATATTTTAAATTATGTTACACAAGAATTTGTACACTTAAATCATATCAACTAAAGTTCAGCGAAATTCAGTGAACCCAAACAAACAATCTAAATAATGTGTATAAAATGTAAAATGTAGATGTACGTCTATTCGATTTTGATAATTCAGTAAATAAATATCAACATTTAAACCGACACAAAACCAGTTAAGAGGAAACTATGTAGTTATGCTACATTTTAATTGCAACATAAAAATCGCTTTCTTTTCAAAACATTTTTAATAAACATCAATAATATGCAAGTCATGTTAGCCTAAACAAGTAAATTACAAACGATAGTTTTCACAGTTTATACAAACACAAATATTAAACTCATTACACTCTATGTATACATTTAGAATGCACTTGTTGTAGTAAAATTTTCTCCAGAAATTAACTTTAATTTCCTTAAACATATGGTATATATTGCCTAAATAATGTAACTTCTGATTGATACAATTACTTAGTTAGGTTATATTGCATGTACTCGTTTAATAATGTTTAAATTTAGTTACAACTTAATCCAGGGTTAAATTCACCTTTCCAAACCATATTAATATAGGACTGAATATGACAACTGACCTATCAATTTACTTGTGTGTTCAACAATCAATTAATTTTCTTTAAATTCTCAAATTCTTCCCTTATCTGTAAATATTTCAACTTATACAGATAAGTTACAGATTACAGATTAAACTCTATGTTTTTTTACTTTTATCTAGTTTCATGCCTGAAAATTGCTTTAATATAAAATGTTTTCAATTTTGTTTATCCCACAACTAAATTGGAATATCTACATTTTTATGTGTGTAAATGTGTGAAACATTTAGCATAAAATACATATCATTGTACGTATATTTCATGTGACCCCCAGTTAAATCTAAAATCACTCTAGACCCTTAGTTCATGATACAAAAATCATTTATTTTTTTCGGTCGAACTCTTCATTGTCAAACTGTATCAAGAAAGTCGCATTCAAAGGATTCTTTAAAAGATCATAATTCTATTTCAGCTTCTAGCGGTTTTGAAATTATTTGAATGGGTGTGAATTGAACGTTTTATTTACAACTCCACCAGTATATAAATAAGTTGTTTTGTGGTTTTCATACCTGCCGTTGCTAAATACCTTTTAATATCCCCGGCGTTTTTGTTACAAGGAATGCATGCAAAACATTTAAATAAAATGTATGAAAAATAACATCTGACACATTTCTCACCAAAGGACTACATAATTAGAACTGGATTTTAAACACTACATTCCCTTATAACATGTGTATTTTCCGTTATATTACTAGATCAAAAACTTGGAATTAACTTTAAAAAAGATTTCAGAAAAAATGATTTAATTTAATTGATAAATTATTCTACTAAAATTCTTACTTTTATTACAAATATAGTTCTGTAGCTTCAATAGGAAAACCGTAAACATTTAATGGTATAAAATGTAAGATATAAATTTGTGGACAAACGTGTAATTTTTCAAGGTAGGGAAAAAGAATTTCTTACAAACATTATCAGTGATAAACAAATAGATGAAATAAAAAATGAAGTTAGCAAACTTGAAATATATAATACAATGTTTATTTCCATTTAACATCTTGTCATGGGTATTTTAATAAATGTTAAATGCTAACATGTTATCTTATCAATATCTTTTCAGTTTAAAATGTGATAAAAACAAATATTTCTTGTATGTTTAGCAATTTTACAAAACTTATTTTCCGATATCCTCAATTGAGTACTTAAACCGTATGTTATGTTATTAAAGTACATTGTAAACAAAGTCAGACAAAAAATAGACTAAAGGACAATTTATAATTATTACATATACCCGAATAAAGAAAGATAAATAGCATATCAAATATATGAATATTATAACGATATCATTTATTTAATATTTCCTTACGCGTGTTAGGTGACAACATCCTGATTTTTTAGGTGACAACATCCTGATTTTTAAATATTTACACTGGTTTCAGTTACCAATTATTTGTTTATTTCTTACACGTTTATTACATGTATGAAATACTATATGAAAAGTTTTTAAATTCAAAACATAATTGAATTTAAACCAGTTTCACAATATCAAAAGAATCGAAACGTCACTGCAATATCAGAAGAATGAAAAAGTCTCGATCTAATTGATGGATGGTTGTTCATGATAGGGACATTAATTCGACGTTATTTACATCAATTAAAATAGAAAATAATTTTTTGTTGTGAAACTGGTTTTTGTTTTGTAGAAAATAGATCAAACTTACCTGTATGAGTTCTCTTGTGGATCTTGAGGTTTTCACTTCGGGCGAACACTTTTCCACATCCCGGAAACGGACAGGGAAAGGGTTTCTCTCCGGTATGGACACGGATGTGGTTTACTAGTTTGTACTTGGCCTTGAAGGGCTTTCCCTCGCGTGAACATTCTTGCCAAAAACAACTATGGTTGGTCTGCTCGGGTCCTCCAACGTGGTCGATGGTTATGTGAGTGACAATCTCGTGCATGGTACAGAAAACTTTGTTACAGGGTTTTTTAGGGTCCGGTCCCTCGGGATCTATCCACATACAAGTATGTTCTTGTTTGATCTGGGGTCTCATGTACCTAAAGAACGCTCCCGGCCCGTGGGGCCCCATGTGGTTCATGGCTCCCATAGGATTCACGTTGAAGGGCTGTGTGGTCCCAAAATGGTCCGCGCGTGGTCCTGTCATATGATTGAACTGGTCCGCACGTGAATACATGTCTGTAGCTCCAAAACGCATGCCACTGTTGATATGGTGACTAGAGTTGTGATGAGCCGCAGGGTCATGCAGGCCTGCAAACAGGACATGGTTTGCACTAGAGTCCGGATGATGAGTGGAATGGAAACTTCCTGAGGACGGAACAAACATACCCGTATGTCCAGTGGTACCGGATTCGGACAATCCAATGTCTGGTCTCCGCAGAAGGAAATCGCGTGCAGCGTAGCTACTAACGTGCGACTGTGGCAGTCCGTACCCGGGGGTCTGGGGTACCTGGTGCTGTAAGCTGTTCTCGTGATGAGAGGGGCTGAGCTTTAAGGCCCCCGGGGGTAGGTGGTGTGGAGGAGAATTGTCGACGTAAGGGGTCAACATGATGTCCAAATAAAAACACAGACACCAAAGCAAAATGTCAACACCGAATAAAATCCGTATTCCAACTTAGTTTGTCAAAGAGTTTTCTGACTTCACAATGATGCACATCGAGTTTTTTTTTGTTGTTGTATCGTCAGTAGTGGGGAATACTACAACACTATTCCAACGCTGTGAACATGCTGTTTTAAGCAGCACGAATCTTTAAACTTCCCAAGATAAAGCCGCTCCGCTTAAATGTGAACCCAGCTGGTTTTCATATATCGTTGAATAGCATGAAGGTTGGCTGCTGAACGATGGTTTATATGAATGCCTACACTGCTATTTATTACTCAGTGTGTCGCCCAAATCTCTGTTTACTACAACAATTTACGATTCTGCTTCGTCGCATGCCAGCGATTGGCCAGATCTTTCGACTAAACCGCACCCCTCGTGATATCACCGGATTCATTGGCCGCGGCGAAAAAAGGGTGGGCGCGGCTTTAAATTCGTGGGCGGAGCTTAAAAGTGGGCGGTGCCAGACCTAGTGGTAACTTAATTGACAGCCGTATGTTTGCATAGCGGGTTAGCTGGAGCTCTCTGAATGATTTGACAATTCGACTCGACTAAAACAAACGATTGTGTGTCGATATCTATATTATTAGCTTTGTTTCATATAAAAAAAATGTTTGTAATAAATTAAATCCGATTCATTATTTTTAATTAGCAAAATTACAAATAATGTACCCAAGGATCTATCACTTATAAATCTTTGCTGTACCCAATAAGAAATAGAGCGAATTTGTCCTTCTCTAACAAAAAATTTTTAATCCTAGAAATAATTGCTCTCATGGACCTGGTATGGTATATAATAAACAAATATACATGTATAAGACTATGAATATATTGAAGAAACGACACACATTTGAGAACGATATATACATTCAATGCATTTTATATATGTTTATGTTAAAACCAATGTATATAAGAATTGCATTGTACTTGTTTCCTAATTTAACCTCTTATGATATGTATGTAGTACTGTATTCTTATTCAATAAAATGTTGCTAAAACTAAAATCAATATGCTTGACGATATCTATAAATTACACGAAATCTCTGATACTGCTATCGGGTAAGCATTGGTCATGGCGATTAAGTGTTCTTCTCAATAAGTGTATTTTTTAAATTCATTTTACAATAAACGTTTTTGTTATTCATTGCTTCATAAACATGTTGTTGTTTTTGTCACTTAACTGTTATTTTTTAAATCGCAGCAGTAACAATATTTTGGAAAAGTGTCTGACGGGAGGTCAATTGAAATAACAAGAACTGAGCCATAGAGCTAGCCTAAGTGATGTTCAGACAAGCGGATGAAAATATTATTCAATGGAAAACGACGAGTTGAGAAAAACTGTGAAGTCTCTGCTATCATACCTGATGCTGTAATTCATAGAACATCAACAATATGTTTCGCTGTATGATATCGAATCAGCAGGCTAATTTCTGTTCTGAGAATTATCATCTCAAATGTTTCTCTCACTTAATGTTGTTAATGTTGTAAGCACCTCCAGTTTGCCGGGAACAAATATGTATCCACGATGTTTTTTGACTAACATTCCTATTACATTGTACGTTTAAGGTTAATAGGTCGAAACCGTCAGAAAAATATTTTTCACAAAAGTTTATCTATAAAAGGTCCAAGGATTTATATTTACGTCAGTGAAAAGGTCATTTACACATGTAAATGTATTTATAGTGAAAATAGTTCAATAGTATGAATTCATTTTCATATCAACATCTTTTTTTTTCTAATTTATTGACAATATGTTATTGTCAAAATGATTGAATAACAGGCAAGCCTACTTAAATTGAAATTATCTTAAATACTGTTAATTATAATAAGTATCATTAAACTCAAATATAAATATTCATTTCATCTAAAAGTAACAGATCGTTCATTTGATTTATTACAAATTAATCAAATACACCAATTAAGCACAAAATCAACAAATATTACCACAGACGCAAAAATGTCAAATAAATGTCTCAATATCTAAATTGAATAGATTTTGGTATATACCTACTTGCTGGATGATCTATATCTTTGGGAACTTTTAAAATCTTTAACTTCTTTATTTGCTATTACTTGTATAGATGCAATATTGTAGCCAAAAAGCCTTTTAGACAAATATTGGTGTCGTAAAAACAAAGGTATAGTTGGTCGTGCACGAATATTCGTTCTATTAATGTTGAACCCTTTCAAATTTTATTACTAGAATATCACCTGTAATGTGGGCACCACTTTCAACTTGAAAATCATGTGTTACACAATACTGAATAAACTCGCTACTTGATGTCTGATTAGGTTTCTTATCATTAAACAATTACGATATATATATCATACACGTATCATCTTATATGACATTTAAAGCATCGGAGAAATGCACGAATATACCACAGCCTCACAAAACATACAGACATTCACCCCCCTCCCCCAACGTTTTGTTCACAGAGGAGAAATTATCCAATTTGTAAACATATATGACGTTAAAGTTTATAAGCAAAAACCAAAATTCAAGTTCAATCTATTTTGCTATTATCAGAGATTAAGACCAACTCTCTGTTATTATATCTATTTAAAACTTGACATGAGATCTTCATTGGATAAAGAAGATTAAATTTTTCAAATATGTTAAATCGTTATATGGTAAAACGTATTTCAGTTTTATACATTTTCTATATTTTTTCTCCAAAAATTCTTCTTTATCCCTTTCTCATTTTTTGTATTGTAAGGATTTATAAGTGACTAAAGTTTTCTCATATACGTCCTTGTTTTCACTTTCTTTAAAACTATATACATGTGTACGTGCATTTCATTTTTGTCGTATTCTGTGGGCATCATGTGATGTTTGTATATCATATATTAATTTACATCATTAAGAAAAGTATTGAATGAGTTGATATTTAATGCGTGTCCAACCCATTTATCATTATCAGTAATAATATGTTTCAATCAATTCAAGTGTATAGTAAAGAAATCTCATTTTTTTATGTGTGTCAAGAATTTAAAAAATATATGTGATTAAGGCTGAGCGATAATTTGACAAACATGCCCCAGATTTTTCCACAGTTGCATTTAATTAGACTTATCATAGGATGCGACTTAGTGACAATCTTAACGTTAATCAATGCCAGTCGCGTGCGCTCGTGAACAGCTTTAAGTAGGTGACATATCCTGCCCCCATCCCTCCCTATCCCTGCCCTCCCCCCGTGTCGTCCCTTCCCAGCGATAATCTAGCACCAGGCTTAAACGTTATGTAAACACTAATTTCATATGCTCGCGCGTATTATCACAAGATCCTTCTTATCTATTTAGAAATGATATATTTCGCGAAATGTGTTAAAGTTATCTATTGTTAAACACTGAAGATTCCTTTCACTGTATACACTTCAGTGATCATGCGGTTTGTTTACAAAATGACTGGCGCAGGATTATTATCGGAATCATAATCCGCATTAGGGATATGCCCAGGACGGGGCGGGGGCTCTTGTGTCCCTGTAGAGAATAGTGAAAAGAGACTCGTGTCAGCTCTTTAGGAAGAACAGTGATCGTTAAGGGTTTTCGTATGGCAGTTCATAACGACATTTATCTATCTTAAGAAATATTTTAATCTCTCCCTATGAAAATATCACGGACCTGTTGCGTCATTAAGAAATGACATATGTACATAAGAAGGAATTAGTATCGATTGGGCGTTCATCTACATAACACAATTCATGTCATAATCTTAAATATTTATCTAAAATCATTTCACTCCTCGTCAGATTATGATAACTCTTCTGTCTAAATTTGATAGTCAGGCATTAACAGTACTAAGAAATTCTGAAGCATTTTGTCAGTGTCACACTTAAAAAATCAGATTTAAATAGCTAAGTAATGTTAACAAATAGATGACATTCTTTTCCTTTTTGACTAAAATTGTAAACTATATAATTACATCTTAATCATAGCCATGGGATTCCATATTTGAAATAATGATTGACAGTCTGTTATTTCATCATGTAAAATCTCAAAATGTCTCTTATTTAAATGTTTCATTTTAAATCCTTGGTTCTTATATTATCATATAAAGCTTAAGTGATGTTTGAATCATTTTTCATCCATTGGAATGACCAAGGACGTATCTCACTTATAAATCCTTGAAATGACTTACAATATTTTTTCGTTTCAATTTTTGAAAATATATATACATGTAAAAAAGACGATGTATTTTTCTCTTAATTAGTTTCTATCTGTAGCTTTATTAATTTATCTTCATTAAGTCCTCCTGAAACATCAAATATTTACAATGTATTTTATAATAACCTTAATTAATGTTTATTCTTTATGTCATAAATACAAGCTTTACTAGAAAAAACATTGAAGAGACAATTGTATGACAGTCATTATCAAAACAAAAATAAAAATGATATCATCACATCAGAATTGTATTTGCTGGACTATGACCGTAAACGATTCAAAATACAATCCACGCGTGTAATGTTCAGTGTCGACCTGAGTCCTATCGAAATCTCGTCGTTGACAACTCGAACATCACTCTCTTTGATCAAAATGTCAAAGTTTACTTATACATGTATTGAATATAAATCATATGTCTAAATTATGTCAGTTTCAAGTTGTAACAAACATTTATATACAAAATTTGTATATGAGAAAAACATTCACGGAAAGAAAGAAAAAGTAAAAAGAAATGAAGGCAAGGAGTTACAGAAACAGTAAGAGAGATAGACACAAAATAGATATTGCAAGAAAAAGTAATGAAATAAAGAGTGTGAAATAAAGAGAGAGAGAGAGAGTGTGTGTGTGTGTGTGTGGGGGGGGGTTAATTCTTTCATTTCCATAACACTCGAAAGGTGCTAATAGTATTATCCCCGTTTCTATCACACTTTGTACTGATAATGAATACACGGCCACAACATTTAGATCTATGACGAAATAAAAAAAAATGAAGAAAACATGGTAAGGTTAGAAAAATATGTTATTAGAAGGTTTATAGATCTGTTCATTAACAAATCATCCTGATTTTAAAAAGGGTCACGAAAATATTTTATTAATTTGTACAAATATGAACGAGATTTATGTTCTGTCGTTATAGGGATGATTAAGCGATATTCTGATCCACGTGTGAAGCGATGGTATTTCTCTTGGAACTCCGTACTCTGGTTTTTAAACCTCCTTTAAGTTTCTAGATGCAAAGTACAACACTAAAATGCTTAAACGTTACTTTTTGAGTAAATTGAGTATGTAATAATAATATATTTCAAGTAAGGATTCAGAAGAATCAGTCTGTTTTCATAGTATATAATATACATGTGTATATTTTCATAGAATATATATACATGTGTATATTACAACGATACTCGGAAATGTAAGAAGAAAATACACTAATAGAAATAAAAATATACAAGATTACAATACTGTTTGTGCAAATTGTTTTAATACTTCATTCACATAATCATTAACTATTTTCTCCTAGGAGAGAACTTACATAGACATGGCCTACTGTTCTATCCTGTTGAAATTGATTTGGTACAACATGCAGTTTTTTAATTGACTGTATATTTAAAATGAATTATACTTAATTGTTTAATTAAGAGGACTAATGATGTTGTTAATTGAAGTAACGTCTCATTACATTTAACAGTTGCAGGACTTTTACATACAAACAAAGATTACGAAATAGAAAATTTTATCAATTATTTTCATAACTATTAATATGTTTGTGTGTATGTCATAAAGTGTATAGTCTGTGACAAAATGTTTTTGCCGTGACAATGATTTACATAAATAATTTTCATGCATATTTTAATCAATCTATAAAAGCAAAAATGAAACTGTCGCATGTGTCATGTCTAAAAGGCGGGAAAAATATACGACCATCCTCCCTTCTCCCGTTCTCAGTCTCAGGTAGCTGGCGGGAGGCAGGGGGTCCACTTGACACCTGACAAATTCCGTTAAAGCGGAAGGTCAAAATTCTTGTTAGTTATGGTTTTTGTTGTTACGTAATCCAATAAATGTCACAGACACTGTCCGGATATGTGTTATAATTGAAACCTTACAGTATACATAGCCATAAATTAATCAAGATGATTTCTTTTAGCTACCTGACATTAATTAATACATATAGGTGTCACTGAATATGTGTATTACAGGTGAAAAACTAACACACCTGTGCTTTACGTATCCAGGTACATGGTTATTATAGGGATACGTAACCTAGATTATCACTTTATGTGAAACGTGTATTAATCAAGTAGAAAGTATATATGTACATTGAGGAATATATAAAAATCCTAATTGAAAATTCAACTTAATCTAAGATTCGAAAAGATAAACCAAAATATTCAAAAAGCATGGATATTACAACTGTATAAGTAATGAAGTTTATAATATAATAAAAATCACATACCTGCTTGAAAAATGAATAAATAAAACATTCCCATGTTCTGAACTGTTGATTTTATAAATAAAACATATAAACAACAAAGGATGTCTTAATATAATCAAATATCGAACTTTGATTAAAGATGCTCCACTGCCGACAAATGGTATTTTTCACTATCAAAAACAGAAGCGGACGATTTAGTATTTTTCTTCAGTTGCGAAAGTTACTTACTTTACACCATTACAACCATTGAAAATGTTCGTGCTTCTAATTTTACTTTAAGTTAAAAAATATGAAAAATAATTAATTGCATCCCGAAAAAATTCCGTGTCACTATATCCTATACGGAATTAAGTACTCATTGCGCATGAATCAATGGCGAAATAAATGATTTTATATTATTTTTTTGTGTTAATTAGACATATGTATACACTATTAAACACCAATTTTTGTTCAAACGATGAATACCATTTATGCTCTGTCGACGGTGGAGCATCTTTAAACTAATTAGAAATTATCATATAACTAGTCTAAATATCTGATTCAATCAAACTTCTTTATAATGTAGGTTTACGCTCTCGTAAGAATTATTTATTTTCTACAAGTTTCCTTTGTACAAATAAATGTTATAAATATAAGTTTTTCGGGTCGCTTTCAGTTTGATCAATTTTCAATTCTGAGGGTGATATATTGATTACATAAAATCTTTAAAACCAAAATAATCTTGAGTTTAAATTTAAATATTTAATGGTATTTGATACGTTTTAAGTGGAATTAGTGACCCATGTTTGTATGGAAATTACAATAAATATTTGGCAATAATAGCTTCCCTTCCTCAATACCCCCATTCGTCGAACTGATCACCTTGTCCCGATTGTGGCCCTATATAATCTATAAAACAAAAGTCGGGATAAAAATTGGCTGATTTCGTAATTTCATACTCTCAAACATTTTCTCTGTAATCACTGTATTCTCAATATATATCTATCAAACATAAGTGACTTGTTCATGATCGTAATTATATTTTGAAGAGTAAAATTTAATTCTTTCGTTTTCTATTGATTTCAAAAATGCCTCAATTTATCAGATTTCTGATTATAATTAAAACACAGGACGTATCTCACTTATAAAATCCTTGTTAAAACAATGAAGTAGTTTTCAAAAATTCAGGTAAAGATGCTCCACCGCCGAAAGAGCATAAATGATATTCATCATTTAAACAATAATTGGTGTTTAATGGTGTATATATATATATCTAATTAACACAAAAATTCATATAAAATAATTTATTTTGCTTTGGTGCATGCGCAATCAATACCTCATTCCATATATGACATAGTGCAAGGGAATTTTTTCCGGATGCAATAAATTATATTTAATATTTATATCTTGAAGTAAAATAAAAAAGCTCAAACTTTTCAATGGTGGTAATGGTGTAAATTAAGTAACTTTTGTAACTAAAGAAAAATACTTATTCGTCTGTTCCTGGTTTTTACTAAGATAAAAATTGCATTTGTCAGCGATGGAGCATCTTTAAATATCTTTCAGCAATGTGTAAATCAATTTTGATTTATTTTAGAAAGTGTTTGTAAAAGTGATAAAAAGTCCTGGAACAAAGACAATCAAAACATCTGTATACTTTAGGATGATGGATGATGCTTTTAAAAATAATGCAAAATTGAAAACAGATTTTCTCTCACTTCAATTTGATTTCTGGTTTAAGAAAAAAACTTGTATTGTTTGATCAAACAAAAGAACGGTAAAATATAAGCCAAATCTGTATCATAATTTCTGAAACAGTTTACACACAAACACTATTCTGATATCTGATATAAAAGAATTGAAATTGAATTGATATCAAAATGGAAACCGGCTACTCCCCCTCCCTCCCATCCCTGCCATCCCGAAATATCACGGTAATTAATACACAGGTGTCGTTGACTGGGATGAGATTACTGTTTATTTATCTAAGTGTCAAATCAGTTACACCGGTAAAGAACATACCTGTATATCGGAAGTTAATTAATCGAAGTCATGCCTTGTATCGCTACCTAAATACCAGATTAATCAGTGTCAAAGTGTGTGTATATGATTTACCTGTACACACCTTTCTTTGGTGTACACTAGGTATATAGATAGAAAGTTATTGTCGCTGTAACCGTTCGGGTTACGGGAATTGCCGATTTTTACCGAGTGTCTTCACGTGGATTCAACTTTGCGACCGGAACATAATTAACCGATATTTACTTACGATAACTGTCATCATTCTTTGGGTGTTCTTTCTGGATTCAAACAACAAATAAGTTAAATTGATGTGTTTTGACTATACATATTTCCTTGATTAACGTATCTTTGTCTTACATAGGGGGTCATAACTATTACATAAAATGGGCTACTTTTCATGGCGGTTTGGGTGTAGCTTTTAAGACTTTTTCTAATCTTCCGTCTTAAAGCAAGCTTACATGTACAAATGTGCCCCCCCCATAGTATTTGTTGAGAAAAACGTCCCCGGTTCATTCTCCCAACCCTGAGTACACACGAATAATCAGGCGCATTCGCCCCTCCTATTTGCACGCTGTCCCAACCCCTATACTGCCTAAATGTGTGTATATATATTTCGCCCCTCCCTTTCCTAAGCCCCATACCCTAATCAGAGATGTGACAGGTAACGGTAGCTGTTGTTTACCTTGTGGACGTCTAGGTAAACATTTGGGCTAAACAAACAGGTAAATTTACAGGTGTGATGTTTAGAATGACGGATTAACTATTCACACCTAAAGAAAGTATGGATAAGATGTCTCCGTGATCGGGAAAGCAGTTTCCGGGAGAGCGATAGATTTAATCACGGGGTTATACCTACATGTTGTCTTAAAACAAATAATTTAAATACAACCTCAAACTGTTTGCTAATCTTCGATAGAACAAATAAAAATATAACACTTATTGTGTGTGTGTTTTTTTTTTTTTTTTTTTAATTTTACTAAAATTCTATGCCAGCTACCTATATATATAACTTAAAAACGAATGTCCTATTCGGAAACTCATATAAGTGATCAAGGATTTATAAGTGAGAAATCACTTATAAATCCTTGGTCGTAGTGATAGTGTTTTGTTTGAACAAAAACGAGAGGAGAGAGAGGGGGGGGGGGGGGGGGGGGGGGGGGCTGCATAATGATTTTGGTTTCAAATTAATTAAAAACGTCTGACTTTAACCTATAAACTATTCAATCCATGATGAAATGTTTATAGTCGAATTTTTTCTCTGATATTGTTCAATTGATTCCGAAACATTTTATATGTTATTATGGGCTATAGACGAGAAGTTAAAACGTTTACATTGCATAGTTACCATGACTAATTCCCGGGCTCCTAATTCCAAGCTCCAAGTATATAAGCCAATCAATTGATTTCTTTGTAGTGTTAATCGATTTCGATTTCTTTCAAAATGTAATACTACATATCAGAACTACATTAAAAATAAATGTATATTGCATTACATTAAAAACAAGAAGGCGGGAGATACAGTGAAAACTAGTAATTATAATTAGTATTAATCATTCATGATTAACTTCATCTATGCTCTTGGTATTAATGGAGCAAATGTATAATTTACACACTTTATATCAATATCACAAAGAACATTGACATACAAATATCAAATATTAAGTAAAGACTGTCTCTGACGCAAGGCATGTGATCAATTTACAATAATTCCTCTAACTTTCTTCTGACATCTGATCTCAGCCCATCTCCAGCTTATCATAGATACATGTACATGCAGAGATCTACATTTTGTAATACATACATATGTATATATATTTCTACTGTTAGGTAGGTGTCTTATAATCTTATTCCAAAGCAGACATAACTTAATTGGATAATTAGTGGCTTCATATAACATTAAAATGTCTATTTACATGTACAATGTATGGTACATGTATCCTCTTTTGGTTAATTAATTTCATGTGTTTTCAATGCATACACAGAGTCAGTGTGTGTAAAAATGAATGTTAGCCGTAAAGAAATCAATTAATAATTTCTGGCAATGCACATTGTAATGGTTTCAATATAAACATATCCGAGAATTTCTGTGACATTTATAGGATTACGTAACACCAAAAACCATAACTAACAAGAATGAAATTCTTCCGTCTTAAAGGCTATGAAAGGGGTGTCAAGCGCGCCCCTTGCCTCATCCCAGATACTGAGCGTGACCGCGTGTATCCCGCATATAGATTTATTTGAAAATTGTCTTAAAATAATAATTGCAATTAAAACAAAATACGCTTATCTTTTTGTTTATATCCAAATATGTATCTAAATGTGTTAAAACACCGGACGAATTATCATCGGCTACCAATAAAAATTATTCAACAAGCTGAAAATTTCCACAAGGTTCCACATGTGAAAGTGTACTTAGAATACTAACAAAAACTCAAATATATAAAGTGTACCTAGCGTAACAGACAATGTTATTAATAACCGAGTCATTTCTGTGATCCGGTTCTTCTCTGACCCTATAACCGGTCGAATGCCAACAATGTCATTTTAGTAACTTATTGCGAAAATCGTGTTTAGAAATGAGTAGTTATCTGTGATACGTAAAGCAGATCTACAGCAATGTGTCTTGGTATTCCTAGAACATCAGTCATGCTATTTTCTTATTGAAGAATTATGGTATTTATTTCGACAGTATTCAATGAGCACAAAGCAATTATTACTATTATACCACTTTATTTTTGTCTGTTCAAATTTTAAATGATTGAAATATTTTATCGATTTTCAATATATATGCATACATATATTTGCACAAAGTATTTGTATAAATAATCAGAAACATATTTCTGAGATAAAACACAACAGGGAATCTAGCATGGAAACAATGATCAATGTAATCAGATAATTAGTTGTATTTTCCTGATATCATTGACATTTTATCCACAACTCTATTTCCGGGTGGTAGTTTCGCGATCGATGATTCTTTTCCGGTACCACCACCAATTCGTTACAGTAAAATCTGAAGTGTCGCTAATAATTGTAACTAAACGTCCTTTATAACAGTTTTGTTTAAAAGTATAAGATCAAAGTCACAAATTGTATTGCCGTTAATTTTCTTATGTAATATTCCGATACATACTATAGCTAAAAGCAATCAATTTCTATTCTATTTACAGCGATAATCGATAATTAGTCATTATAAGGACTACACAGAATACATTTTTTCATGTTGTATTCTCACATATAAATCATTGGTCATAAAGAGGTGCTCCCTTTTAAATTAACGCCATGGTACAAATATGGCGTGAAAAACAGAAGGGGTCGTTCAATGTTTTGACTAATATTGTATAATATGTTGAAGAATAAAGCCGTGAAAAGTTTCGCAATCCCCGTAAATACGTAGCAGGGTTAGAATAATACAATAACAAAGTGGCTGTGAACCAAAGCTGAGATATCGCGATGTGTCCCACCCATGTACTACGTAATATGGTGTGAACGGCAACTGTCGGCCTCCTTATATAAATTAGTAGTTTGTTAACTTTCGTTAAATGTTTTTGTATATTGTCAATCAACACCTACCACACACACCAAGCCTCGATAGCGTCTAAATTTGCTATTGTTTTATACAGTTGTGTAAATAATTGTGAATTGTCTTGTTACAATATATTTATCTTTGTAAAGTATGCTTGCATGTTTGATTTAATTGTTGAAGTAATTCATTCTGTTTATGAAATCTTACATTTTTGGAGGAAATAACGATAATAATATGTACAGTAGTTGAGAAATACGAAGTAGTGTTTTTGGATTTAAATAGATAGCAATAAATTAAAAAAAAAAAAGAAAAAAAGAGGCATATTTTACATTATTAATGGGAAAATGTATTTATATAGAAAAGAAATCGAAGCAATGGAAATATAACTAATTTCATCGTAAAATAAAAACAACAAACAAACAATGAAAATGGGTACAGCCTCATTTTTTTGTTCCCTACATCAGCTAAAAATTAACTTCAAAACATGATTTTCAAATAACAAATTGTCTTCATAACTAATGCACAGAGTGAATTTTGAATTAGCTTCAAATATTAAGAATGAGATTCTGTTTAAATAATTGAAATGGGAGTGCATAGCTAATATATTACAGTTGTCATATAACAACAACTAATATTTGAAAACTGTGGGCTTAACAACCTATTCATGACTGGTAGCTGGTATTAAGTTTCTGCTAACGACTTTTTTGTATCCTTCCGAACGCGTACGAAATAAACATTGTTTTTCTAGACATGTCAATCAAATATTATCATAGCGTATGGGTTAAATACCAATCTATCAAATAATCATTTTACAGCTTTCGTCTTAAGGATATGTTGATGGTTTTATCCGATATTAAAATTTGAAAAATTTACTCGCTTTATTAGACTGTATTAAATATTTCCTGAAACGATACCGAGTACCCGTTTTCCGGCTAAGTACCGGAAGTCTACCACAAATTTTACAGATGTTTTAGTACAAGGATAAAGATTGGCGTATATTAATTATCTTCCAGGAGTAAAGCCCAAAATGAAAATTTATGCTCATGCTTCTCGTCTCTGTCAGGTAGGAGTCGGCTGTGTCGGTATTTTTCTTCCTCCAGCGGTGCGAGATGATGGACAAGGGAGATAATCGCCATACGCCCGCTGATAACATGAATCCTTTCTGTTATCATACAGGGTAGGTTTTTATCATATTTGATGTATCTATTTCTCTTCCTCTCCGGGAGGGGAAAGAATGGGGATCGTCTGGTGAGTTGAATGGGGTTGAGGACAGCAGGAGTCCCAGTTTAACCGACACAGGTGCCGTTTAAACCGTGCGGGACTCCCTTGTGGAGGCACGCCGGTCCGTTGGATACCGACACCCAGCATAGTGCACAAACATTAATAAAAAATGAAAATATGAATTATGAAAAAAAGTTTAATTAAAATATGTCAGTATGTAAATATGTTAATGAATGCCGTGAAGGAAGCCGACGAATTACGTCGGGTGTGTCCGGTAGGTCTGTCGTGTCATCTGGCAATACTGAGCTATGTCGATTCTAATTACTTCTGGCAAAACAACATCAAACAGCTTCTATAGAATGTTGACGTTTTTCATAAGCAATTATTTTTTTCGATGATTTCACTGTTCTTTTCTGTACTCGCTATATTTCCTGTATTATATACCAATACTTTTGCGTCGTTTGAAAGAATCCTAAGTGAGCTGTTTTCCGTGATTGTCCAAAACTGCGTACTTGGATACTTGGATAATATTTTCCTTTCTAGCTTGACACTGAAACAAGATTTTTTTTATTTATTCACTTATTGTGGCCCAAAAAATAATTTAAAGATGCTCCACCGCCGACAGAGCATAAATGATATTCATCATTTGAACAATAATTGGTGTTTAATCGTGTATATATATGTCTAATTAACACAAAAAAATAATTTATTTTCCTTTGGTGCATGCGCAATCAGTACATCATTCCATATAGGATATAGTGCCACGGATTTTTTCGGGATGCAATTAATTATTTTTCATATTTTTAACTTGAAGTAAAATTAGAAGCTCAAACTTTTCAACGGTAGTAATGGTGTAAAGTAGTAATTTGTGTAACCGAAGAAAATACTTAATCGTCTGCTCCTGTTTTTGATAGTGGAAAAATACCATTTGTCAGCAGTGGAGCATCTTTAAAGTAATGTTAGAAAGAATCGGATAAGGGGTTTTCGTTTGCACTTTTATGCCTTTTGTATGATACTAGTATTCGATACGGCTCCGGCCTTCGCTTTAATTTTACTTTCTCTTCTTACCGTTTACAGCAGAATATATATAACTGAATGTAATGTGACAAGGTCGACAAGTCAAACACAGGTACCGTAACTGGGAGCAAAGAGCGATAACTCTTACAATAATGAAACTCCTTTATTTTATGAAACGCGGATATCGCATGTCGGCTTGGCATTGGAGTTCGTTAAAGAAAAGATTACACGCATATCAATGAATTTGGGAACAGTTTCACCAACATTCATTAACTTTAAGAAATTCCTCAACTAAAAATTCTCCATTACAAATGATAAGGATCTTTAATTTCACTCAAGTTCGTTTTTTCCTAAAGTAAAGATGCTCCACCGCCAACAGAGCATAAACTAAACCCATCATTTGCAAAATGATTGGTGTTTAATCTCGTATATATCTGTCTATAAAATTTATTTTGCTTCTGATGCATGCACGATCAGTACTTTATTCCATATAGAACATAATACCACGGATTTTTTTTTCGGAACGTAATTATTTTTAATATTGTAAATGACTTTTGTAACCGAAGAAAAATACCATTTCGTCTGCTCCTGTTTTTGATGAAAAAAAATCATCAGCGGCGAAGCATCTTTAAAGAATATTGATAAAACACGGTCATGGTATCATATTTTGCTGTCAATATATTCAAAGACCAAGGAAATCAGTTTATACTTCAGTACGTGAGACTATTTAAGATATTGATCGTTTCAGAAACAACAGTGTAATGTTTTCCATCAAGTGACTAAAACTGTGGAAGACGACAAGTGTATTAAGTACAAAGTGCGATTATGAGGTTCTAAAAATTAAATGTAATACTACACGAGAGAAATATATGAAATTAACTCTTATTTTCAAAAATTTAAAATATTGCACATATTTTATCTCCAGTTGTCTCACTTTTGATAATCAACGAAGGACTTCGACAACATAAGCTGGCAAGAGATCACAAGTCTCGGTAAAGATATACAGTCAATATATGTATTGCAAACCCAAAGTTCATATTAATTTGAGCTATTTTCCCCTCTTCATTCACCTATTTCCAATCGTGCTGTCGTCCTTTTTATCCATCCCCCTCCTAACAATTTACTCCATCCTCCGCCCTTTTCCTCGTCATCGTGCTTTCATCGTCCTTCACATATCTCCCTCGTTGTCCTCGATCTTATCTCTCTTCCTCTCTTCATCATTTTTCTCGACATATCTCTCCTCGCCTTTTCCCCATTTTAGTCATTGTTCGTCTCATCTTACCGATCCTTCTCCATTCATCGCCCCTTTCCTTAGTCCTCATCTTCCTTGTTTTCGTCTAACTTCTCTCCCTATGTCATCGTTCCTTTCCTTAGTCCTCATTTCCTTGTTTTCGTCTAACTCCTCTCTCTCCCTCATGTCTCTATCGTTTTCCTTAGTCCTCATCTTCCTTGTTTTCGTCTAACTCCTCTCCCATGTCATCCTTTCCTTAGTCCTCATCTTCCTTGTTTTCGTCTAATCCTCTCCCATGTCATCGTTCCTTTCCGTTATGTCCTCGCCCTTCTCTTCCTCCGTCGTTTTCCTGCCGTGTCTTTCTTTCGTTCTCCTCTTATCGACCTTTAGCTAAGTCCTCCTTTCATCGTCATTCTCCTTCTCGTAAACGATTTTCTCTCTCTTTGTAAATATTCTCGTTTCCTTCTCGTCCTTTTCTTCCTTTTAGTATTTCTCTCTCTGTCTTTGTACTCTTCTCCCCATTCGTCTTTATTTCATTGTTTTTTTCTTTCTTTTTGTCATCGCCAATATTCCATCTTTTTCATTCTCGTCTATCCCCACCATCCATCTTCTCCCCGTTCGGTTTTCCCGAAAATAAAAATACCTATCAATTATTTATCATCGTTAGTTAGTTATGCTCAGAACCTCTGTATACTAAGGAGACAGATACACATTGTATTTTTTTCCTGAATCATTCCGTGGCACTTTTTTGCTTTATAAGTGATAAATTGAAATGAAATACACTTTAAACTAAGCGTAGATAGTAAAACCAAGCAATATCACCTACAAATGTTGATCAATACGAATGTTTGCCTTAATTAATATCTCATGGACACAATAATATATCAAAACGACAAATATCTTTTCGTTTTAGAGATTAAATTTTCATGCCGTTTCTGTACGTGCAGTTTCGTTTCTACAATTTCATTAATATTATCACGTACATTTAGTAATTAGAGAGTTGAACCAAATAATGAAAGGTGGATATAGAATTAAAACAAGCTGTCAAAACAGATTATTAATTCCGGGTATATTATTAAACAGCCAAACATCCACCTGCAGAAGTCACATTTAATTCTTCAAATCCAAACCCGATCGCAAAAATGACAAACAAAAGCGCCCCCTATAGAGGGCGCTGATGGCTTAATTCCGTCCGCCATTGTTGTTCTCCACCATTACGCCGACCAAATCATTTGATTGTATTGTTTGGTTAGAATTAAAATGATCTCAACCGTAGATAGACTTACCTGCTCGGGTTGCCACCCATGTGGAAAAGTCACCTCGCACGCTAAATACCGATAAGTCAAACAAAGAGAGAAAAGCTAACGCCTAATTAAGACTTAATTTTCCGACATCATAGAAATTCTCTTGATTTTAGTTTGGATCATGCAAACTTTCTATCAATACCAACACAACCGATAAAAATCTGAATTCTTTGCTGTATTTTAGATTTGATATATTGATAGCGTGGTGCACGGTAATATCTCTATGTTTCATATGTTCGTGAATTCACTCACCGAATGAATGTTTATTCATTTTGATCAAATTCGATTATAAATATTTAATTGTGTAATAATTTAACTTGCAATCATTGAAGAATCTCTCCATACGTAAATAGGTAACAAGAGGATTTCAGTTAGTGCCTTCGTGTAGTCAGTCTTATACATCATGAACAAGAGGCCCATAGGCTTAACGGTAACCTGGGTTCGGATATAAAATGGAACAAAGACATATATACACTTTATACTGGCCCTTGAAGTCGGTTAGTTAATCTATGAAGAGCATTTGCTTCCATCAAACCTGTGAACTCAGAAGAAAATTATTTGACCATGTTTGGTCCGCCCCTCTGGTCCGCCCCCCCCCCCCCGGGGGGGGGCTATTAATTCTAACCAAGTTTGACCCATAACATGCTCATAAATGTGTTTTCCCTATATAAACTTTAGTAAATTTGGCTCCCTCCTCAGGGGGAAACGTGAGACCACAGGGTCATAATATTCACAATTTTTGTAAAGGACCTTAACACCTTTAACACCTTTCCATCTATGAAAGTATTTTATTCTATCATTTCCGTAATTTCAGAAGAAGAATTTTGAAGTTTTAGCATATTTGACCCCGCCCCTTGGATTCTATGGCCATCTCATACCGTTATTTCTGACAACATTTGCCTTATTTCCGATTATAAATAACCAAATAATGCCCAAAAATGTGTTTTCCGTATATAACCTATAGAAAACTTAACCCCCTCCCCAGGGGGAAACGGGAGACTCCAGAGTCATATAATTCAATTATTTTGTATATGACCTTAAGACCTTTCTATCTATGAAGAGTATTTGATTCTACCACATCTAGGAGTAGAGAAGAATATTTTGGAATTTTTAGTCAATTTTACCCCCTTTGGCCCCTCCCACATCACCCTAGGGGACCATATAATTCACAATTTTTATTGGCCTTAAGCCACAGAAGGTTTGAGGAAAATTTCATTGAAATGGCTTTAGCAGTTTTGGAGAAGAAGTCGAAAATGTAAATTGTTTTTCGGACACACGACGCACGACGACGGACAAAAGGCGATAAGAATAGGTCACTTGAGACTTCCTCTCAGGTGACCTAAAATTAAACTCAACAAACGAAGACCAAAAGTGAGGTGGGATCAAGGGATATGGTAGGAAGAATAAAGAAAGTTAGGAAGAAAGAAAATATAAGATCCTAATTTTAATCACCTTTTACGATCATGCAATAGCATAGTGTATGGAAGTGTATAGTATTTTTTGAATTTCGTATTTGCGAGTCTGTATAGCGGTACTCGATCACTTGCTAAAAAAACAAATGAAACAATGGATAGAGGATCATTTTTGCCATTTTTAGTTATTCTATACGTTTTTGTTGTAATGTTCAGATATAAACGGCGTAATGGATAGCAATTTGAAGTACCATTGACTAATGAAATGTTGAGGGTTAATCAGCATTAATATTTCAGACACTTTTCGTGAGTTGATCTGCTGTTCATTATCGAAGAATTGAGACACCCGCCTAATATTTTGCAATATTTTAAGGAGTTCTGCCTGGCTTTCATCATTTTAAGCACCATCACAGGTTTATAAATGAATCCAACAATATGAAATACATAAATACATATTAATGGACACAATATATTTTACTTAATCGTATTTTGAAGTTGTAGGATGATCAGTTAAAATTGTATAGTCACTTGCATTGTTTTGAAGCTTGCGATGTATAGTTGCTTGCGAGGACTCTCGCATGTTGCTTCGAAATCAAAACCCATTCCCTTCAACCAAGTATATTACCTGGTAATATTCAGTTTTGATAAAATCTTTTACAGTTTAAACAATGTCATATCACTTTTCCGTACGAGTTCCTTACGCTATGCCAGTTTGAAAGTTGATAACGCGGTAAAAGTCAAGCGTAACAAAAAATAGCGTTTGGTACTCGCCCAACGTAGGTTTTGCCGAATGTTTATCTCCAAAGACACTTGCCACTCTGCATGGCGCATGCAGTTTGTAGAGGTTGAGGTTTATTTGTGATCCTGATTGCCCGATACTTCTCTGGATGAAAACTCGTATTAAGATATTGATCACAATCGCATCGTTTTAAACGCAAGAAAGAGTGAAATTGCGAAGGTCAGAGTGTTGCCGTATTCTTCAACTTTCGGATTGTCTGTATACAATACGACCATCAGCAAACAACCTTGTATCCGTATTTGTGCAATATAGTAGTTCATTGATGTATGCTAGAATCAGGTGCAGTCATTTTACGGTCATTTAAGAACGGTATACCCAGTATGTTTTTGTTTGGTTTTATTAACGTCCTGTTAACAGTCAGGGTTATGTAAGGACGGCCTCCCATGTATACGGTGTGTTGCGTGTATGAAATGCGTAGTGTATGTTTTGAGACTGCATTGTATTCGTATGGTGTCTTCTTGTATAGTGGAACCATTTGCTGCCGAAGACACCAAGCAGCACACCCACCCGGTCACATTATACTGACAAGTGGCCAACCTGCCGTCCTAGGCCTGCTCCTTGTATGCTGGGCGCTACGCAAGAACAGAAACGATCACTTTTATATAATTTGGTGTGTCTCGGCCAGGAGACAGAACGCTTTAACCATGTATGCAATGTGTTGCGATTGATTTTGTTTGTTTGATTATTTTAACGTCCTATTAACAGGGTCATGTAAGATCGACCTCCCATGTATGCTGTGTGTTACATGTGTCGGGAGACTTCGGTGTAGTCGTGTGTGACTCTGTTAAGCGATCGTCCCACGTACCAGGAAGGCTTTAGATTCTGTCCCCTTGAGACACACCATATTATCTGAAAGTGGAATTTTTTACTTATGCTGTTACAAGCAAGAATAACAGAAAATGAGAAACCAGCAGCTAAATTCAAAACACAATTTATTTGTATATACAAGATTATACAGAGATGGTTTACAATATCTAAAGTAATTGGTGGTGGTACAAGAGTAATACGAGAATTCAAAATGTTACTTATCTATATGTGAATGTCCTGGTATAATCCTTAATCCTTCCAGGTTCCTAATTTAACAATGTTCACAACTCCACGAGGAAAATGAATGTCCACAGTTCCAGGCAATATGAATAAATCCACACATTGCGTTGTAACAATCCACAGATAAAGTCACAATAGCTCTCCCAATAGAATCTAATATGGCGCTATATAATTCTTGATATGTCTAATTACAGGTCTCATTACAGTTCTGATTAGCCTTGGACAGCTGGAGTATATATAGCTAAACCCTAATTCAAGAATATTGGAGAACCTTCTACTTCTAGAAATATCTAACTAAAAACAGTAAACAAATAAACACACAGAACTTTCTGGAAATAGATCATTCTAGATCCATACTTATAATCAACATGTTGACAAACATGTATGTTTACACATGATAATATTCTAGAAAGTTCTATAACCTAAATTAATGATATAAACTTTATAGGATGTATTGATAATATAGCTATAGGAGTTATCTCCCGTATCTAATAACTACATGTATTTAGTGTCATACATAACAATGCTTAGAACTCAACATAAAGGGAAAGGGACGACTGGTTTGCAAGTTGTCAGTATAATGTTACAGGGTAAGATGTGTTGTTCGTTATCGTTACAACTTTAACACAATTACCCGGTATAATGTCAGTCGTCTTTCATTGTAACGGCGTCGGCGTATAAAAAGGCGTCCGCATGTATGTTACACATGTTCCCTTAACGTCTGCCTTATCAAAATAAATTTGGATGCGGCATGTTTCAGTGAGATAGCGCTATAAAATTTGGAACAGATGGTGAACGGTAATTTAGTAGTCAGCGTGAGTAACAAGCAAAAGATAAAGGAAAACATGAAATAGCTATTGTAGATGAAAATCATATGTAGAAGAACACTAAAAGTTCTGGTGTACTATTGGCTTAGCGAAATACAAATTTAACAAGACATGACGTAATTCGTGAAACCGACCGCCGGATGGTTTCTCACTGGCGACTAGACATGCTACAGTTTTGTTTTATGTAAAAACATCTCTAATATTTCTAGAAGGGACACGGGTTCCTAACAGATCTGAATGGTTTTGTATCATCACGAATGGCCATGCGGCATCTCGGATTTTTAATAGAGAATACAAAGATGGCATCAAAACTATTGATAGTAGTCTAACATCTTGCAAAAACAGGTACAGTCAGATGGTGGGAGGGGGGTAAAGAAAATAATTCAACATTCATTTGAACATCTTGCAAAGACAGGTATTGTCAGATGGTGGGAGTAAAGAAAAGAATTCAACATTCATTTGAACATCTTGCAAAGACAGGTATTGTCAGATGGTGGGAGTAAAGAAAAGAATTCAACATTCATTTGAACATCTTGCATAGACAGGTATTGTCAGATGGTGGGAGTAAAGAAAATAATTCAACATTCATTTGAACATGCCTGTTTGTTTGATTTATTAACGTCCTATTAACAGCCAGGGTCATGTAAGGACGGCCTCTTTTGTATGCGATATGTTTTGTGTATGACGTGCATGGTGTGCGTTTTGGTGTGGTATATTAATGTTTTGTCTTTTTGTATAGTGGATCTGTTGCCCTTTTACAGTGTTATATTACAGAAGCACTCTGCCGAAGATACCAAACAACAAACCCTACCCGGTCACATTATACTGACAACGGCAAACAAGTCGTCCAACCCCTGGTATGCTGAACGCCAAGCAGGAATAGAAACTCCTACCTTTATCGACTTCAGTGTGTCTCGGCCAGGGGACAGAATCCAGAGCCTATCTCACAGCGAGGAACACTCAACAGCAGGCCAAATGTGAGGCGGTGTCAAGGTAGACAACGGGTTCACTATTACGAGGAACTATTACGGTTACAATTAGAATATACCGTATCCTCCAAAGACACAGACATCCACAAACCGCTACACATTACACACATGGGTAGCCGTCCTTAAATGACTCTGGCTGTTAATAGGACGTTCATCTGGTAAACCAAATCAAGGGTTTCGTTTGATATTGAAAGACTGAAAGTCAATATCACTGTTTTAATGACTAGAATATTTGGCTTGGCTCCATAACCCATGTCGGGGGTAACATATATATAAATATGTTAATTATGATAACAATTCAGAAAATGAATTCTCTACTGATGAAATCTCAAACAAAAACTGTTCGTGCATTAATTCAAGCACACGATATTAATTAGTTACACTCTACATGTGGGTCTACGTCTACCCGAGGTAATTTCAAATCGTTCTTGGAATCTCAATGAGAGAGTGAAATTGATACCACTCTGTATTTTGTCCTTTCAACAGTTAAGGAACTTTTAGGTAGACCTTCCCTTATCCGATTTGTATGCCTGTGTATGATGACGAATGTGTGTTTTTGGAGACTGGAGTATAGCGCGACAAATGTCTTATGTAGGTTGGGCGATGCCAAAGGAAACTTGAGGGAGAACAGCTAACGTTAATTTACGACAAAAGGTATGCAGTGCGCAAAGCATAATAGGCTTATACCAATTTAATAAAAGAGGTAGCAGGTCCTATTACTACGCCTATCATAAGGAACAACTGTAATGGGACTGCAGAAATTTGGACCTTTTGGGCAAAGATTCCACAGAGAGGTTAATACTGTGGAATCGCTGTTTGGTAGAATCAGTTCCCAAAGTTTAATGTGCAGGTTGAGCAATACATGTTGATATAAAATATTTAGCAAGAATTTTTAAGAGTCTGTTTTTCAAGAATCTGTTTTTGTCTGAGGTAGTGTTTAGCACTCAGGAGCGTACTTTGTTAAAAATTGTGGTCATTTTTTGTGCGGAATTCACATATATATGATATTCCCAACATAAAAGTTGTTAAAAAAAATATTCCACAGGTTTTTGAATGATATTCCTCAGAATCTGCTATAAGCACATGACTTGAAAACTTCATTTAACCTGGACAGCGGCAAACGTAAAATGGTCGTCTATGGAAAATCATTTGGTTCATGCGAACACTATGTATATCGGACGTATTCTCTTTCTCACACGAATATTAATTTATTTGACGGTAGTAATTTATTTCGTAAGGTCAACGTATTGTAGGACGAAATTACAACCATTGATCTTTCAACGTATTAACGAGAAATGTTCTTGGTGGAATATTGAACTTCTCAAGTTAATTGATAAATAGTTGTCATGATCACATAAAAATAATTTGTGAAGATTATTTTTCCGCTTGACAAATAAAGTAGGTAAGTTAAACATTAAAACGAGACGGTCAACTTAGATATTTATTATCATACCTTTCGTCATCAAAAATACAAATTAATAAATTGCTATTTGATCAGTGTTATTTTGGAATTATCTTTTGCCCAGTTTTTCACAGTTATTATCAAGATAGCTATATGGCGTATCTTCGGCTCAAAGTGAATGAATTTGAAAATAATAAGCCATGTAAGATAAAATATTCTCAACATGAATGTTTATTGACATAATGTTTTGAAAGTTATATAAAATGTTTTTCTGAGAAAGTGAACTGCAGGGTGCCATCTTAATATTATACCGAGGTGAAATTAATAACCGTAAGAAATGGCCATGTGTAGTTGATCTTAAAATCTTTTAGTATATCTTTGGTAACGTTATTTGGAATTAAATCAAAATCATAATAAATACTTTTAATTGAAAATATAATATCACCTTCAAATTTTGGTAATGATAAAAATGTCGATATTCCTGCTAAGAAGAATACCTATAAAAAATTTGAAGTAAATGAGAGAAAACGGCTTTAAACATTCTAAAGCGTTCAATCGGGATATCAAAAAAATTGATTGAATAAACCTTTCATAACCTTGAGTTGGGTTATTTTTAAATTATATTTTTGACCGACAATATTTTTTTCCATCCCATTGCATTTTATACTTTCGTTCCTTACCGGTACGATTTTAATGTATAAATGTAATACCGAGGTATTGTCAAAAACTGTATTAATGGCAACTTATTAAATTGTGTTCTGAACTTCAATTAAAACATGGTCAGATTTGGTTTGCATGTAAGTATATTTGGACTGCCCAGGTCATACAGATTTCTTTGGTGAAATAAAACACGTCCAAATTTTATGATAAATAGTGTTGTGTCTTCTTGTGTGATAAATTATTGTATCTAAAAATAAAGAAATCAGAACATAAATGTTTCAATAATAACAAATTTGAAATTCGTGTTGTGTCCTCATTCTATATGGATATATATGCCCTTGATTTCAGTGCTACCTCTTCGTAAAACGGCCAAAATCTAGTAATGACCTACATTTTAATCAACTAACTAAATGAGTTTGTAACGGTCATATTGGAATTCTTGGTAATAAAAAACAAACAATTCAGGGGTAGTGAAACCTTTAAAAACTCGTCCCTATATTTCATTGAATCTTTGGTTCCATATTAAAACGGTCAATTTTGATTTTTAAAAGTTACACCTGAGATATGAATCCGTAATATTTTTTCTGCATTAAGTTATACTGCTGCAGGGTGCCATCTATTTCGTTCCTAATACGTGAGGTTGCTATTTTTATTACCTTTATTGTTAGTATAGTTGTATTTATAATGGCAATTATCAAATGTTGAGTGTTTTACAGAAATATTTTATTTATTATGATATACATAAACAAGTTGATAGTCTTGTAAAATAAGAACATTGTACAAATTTCATCTTCAAATGTCACGCTTCATTACAATCTTTGGAATTGTATTTTTTAGTAATATTAAATCATTCTTTACCAAAGATTACACATATCTCGTAATATTTCCATCCCATTTCTCACTCTTCCGCTCCTTTCTTTCTTTCCTTACCGTGATACGATTTTAATCCTAATGATATTTTAACTTGAGGTATTACCGAATATTGTTAGTTACATGTACCTTCAAGCTTCAAACTACATTCAAAGGGAGGCAACACTTACAAACATTAAATGTGTTCTGTGTGGAATACCAATATTACTTGATGTTAATTCGGATCGCTTTGGTCGTCACCGGTGACACAATTTATTTTGTTTTATATATACGTTGTGATTTGTTGGTCATGGTATTTAAAGACCACCTGCCATATGTGTGAATGTCTCTGTATGTTGTGGCGTATTCGTGTTGTGTTTCTTGTTTGTTTGATTTAATTTATTAAAGTTACTAAATCATTAGATTTACATAGATTTCTTAGGGTTTTTGACTTCCTACAAACGTTCTTATACCTGAAATTAGAAAGTTTTCAAAATTACAACATTTAATTTGAACTATTGGCAATGTTTATCAACGTTAAAATATCGCCAAACACAATAAGAAATTGTATCTGTCGGCATTGAATGTTTACAACGGAAAGAACCGAGTGCATCTTTGAGTTCGGAATCGAGGTCGCTGAAAATCTCATCCGGCTAATGGATATAGATGTATTAACAACACTAAGAGGCAACTTATATTTTTATCGGTTACATTGGCCTGATTAAGCGTAATAGCCGATACATTTACAGCGTATCTCAGTGGCGTAGAAAGAAACGTAATGGGGGGGGGGGGTGGTGGCAAAGGTCCTCAATACTTGGACCCCCCTCCTCGCCCCGCACCCACAGGAGGAGATTGATTCTTTAATTCAACACACAACCATAAATACTTTATAAACTTTTTTCATATATTGTTGAGTAGAATCCTTGTACACATTTATAGACAGTGGCGTCGATAAACGGAAACTAATGAATACGCAAATTGCCATGCTAGCGCCAAAGGTGCGATATTTTGGTGTTTGGTGGGGGGGGGGGGACAATCTCCTACGAGAAAAAAATATTACGATTTAGAATGGCTAAGATGAGTTTAACGATGCATTTTGATGAATTTGCGAGCGCCGAAGACGCGAGAATTTGGTGTTTGATGGGTCCGGGGGTCTCCCCCGGGAAATACATTACGATTAAGAATTTTAAGATGCATTTTGATGAATGTGGGAGCGCCTGAAGGCGCGAGATTTGGGTGTTTGAGGAGGTCCGAGGGTCTCCCCCGGTAAAAAATATTAGATTTAGAATGGCTGTGATGAGTTTTACGATATATTTCAATGATTTTAAAGCGTTCTTAACATAATACTTTTTTAATTTAAAGTTACCTGCATTAAGAATTGGTAATTGTGAATGCCGTCATATCTATGCAACTCGATCTGAACATATATACTGGCTTCACACCATCGGTACATTGTTGTTTAACACAAAATAATAATGAATTAATTGTTTTGCTAAGTCATATAAACAGATGAATCTTTTAAGAGTCATTTTTTTAAAATAGTACGTAGAATCCCCTGATTGACATTTTAAGTCTAATTCACGAAAATGTGCAGGAGGACCCTTTTTTTCTTTCAAATGTGCAATTTTAGAACATTTCAGTCGGCGAAAATGGAGGGGGGCCAACAAGAAATGTTTGCCCTCGTCCTGGGAAACGGGGAGGCAATTGCCCCCCCCCCCCCCCCCCCCCTGACCCCCTCCAACCCCGACCCCCCACCTCCCACACCCGCTTCCTACGCCCCTGTAAGTTCTTTTGATTTAAACATATTTTATTGTGTAATTTTTATATACAATGGGATTGGGCACAAGTTTTCCAACTTATATGAAGCCCTCTTCCTACAGAATTATAATCAATTTTATAACAAAGAATACAAAAATGGCAAAATATACATATTTACATATTTACAAGATTTTAGAGAGAGAGAGAGGGGGGGGGGAGAAAGAGAGAGAGAGAGAGAGAGAGAGGAAGAGAGAGTTTATTTAAATAAATGTATATAATTACTTAATTTATTGAAGTGTATGTATTTGTGATCACTCCCGATGCTGACGACTGAAGTTGTACTGATCGCTGTTCTTGTCTCGCTGCTTTACTTAAAGTTCATCACATCCCGTGCCTTGGTATCTTTCTGCTATCAATCTGTTGCTTTCTTAATTACGTTTCTGTAAGTTCTATGAAGCTTTAGAGTATTTGATGGAAATATGACAAGAAGTGAGAGGTATTTTCACCCGTTAATTATGTACATGTACATTATTAAGCAAACATATATGTACATAGGTCTACAATGTATATGTAAGGTATATTTTTGCTTTGAATACATAAAAGTACACATAAAATTTAGATATATAGTTAGGCTGATTTATTTTAAGTAAATCAGATGTAAAAAAGTTATATAACTAGTGACATATAGGGGAATGTCCATTTGACGGATAGAGACTATAACTAGGTATATATAGGAAATTATAACTAAGAATATACAATGTATACGGAATGTCAAATATTGATATAATGATAAAAGAAATGCACGTACTTCCTTATCATAAAGTCTATATATCAGGCCATTTCTTTTAAAAGCCTAATAATATTGGCAGGTTTAGCGGAATAGTACATAATATCATGACAAATGAAAATAGAATAAAGGTAGAAGCAAGTATAAAACCATATAATATAATGAAAACCCTTCTTTATGGCTACAAAAACCTGTACAGTATAGGATTATTTACACTTAGAAACTCTTCACTAAACTTTTGCATACGTTTCAACGTTTATTAGATTAACACAGTAATCAGGAACCTGTAGTCGATAAATTTGTGTTTTCAGTCGATAGTAGATATGTCCATTAGACAGATGAGATTTCCTTCGATCGGATGTTTGGAATGTTCACGCGTCGCGCATGCACATAGGGGTTGTTTACACTCGCCGAAAGATAATAATATGAAATAGTGACTAGGTCGGTCCTATTTATTTTCAGTTTTTCTCCATTTTGAACAAAATTGTTATACAAACTTTTAAATATTGTTATTAACACAAAGTACACAACTTTTACAATCAATTTTAGTCATATAATTCTTTTTATCTTTTATTACATGATTTTTTAGCGATTTAGTCTCTTTAAGTCATATTGGCAGCCAGGGTTATAAAAGGACGGCCCCCATGTATGTGGTGTGTTGCGAGTATGAAGTCCGGTTTTGTGTTTTGGGAGACTACGGTATGTTCGTGTTGTGTCCTCTTGTATATTGGAACTCTTGCCCTTTTTATAGTGCTATATCGTAAAACGGCCCAAAGTGATACCCCTCCCTTAATGAATGTATTGTAAGCATATTGGGGATGTCAACATAAATATATTGATGTTTGTACCAGATGTGTCCCAATAACTCACTGTATGGTAACGGGATCCGGCCCCGGTTGTTTGGTATCTACTTCCGGAAAAATCGTACCCAAAAAATTTAGAGGGGTACGTGCTAAATCGCTTTAAAAACTCGATATTATTTCATTTGTTTATTGAAACCCATCAAAAATTAGAAAAGTGAAAGCTTTTAATTTTAATATGTCCAACAATTATATGTGAAAATGAGAATAAAGCCTCCTTTTTAATTCAAACATGTAAACTGGATCGTATTTCCGTACAAAACTGAGAAAATATCTCAAGATATCGGATACATTTCTTTAAGATAACATGTTGAATGAAGAATTAGGATAGAACAAAAACTATCTACCACTGCAAATTGATCGTATATATATCCTTTGTGCGATAGTCGATGATTTGTAGTGAGCATGTTATGACTAGACTGCCCATTTTCTTCAGTTTTTAATATGCATTAGTATATTAATTAGCTATAAAACTTTATTTGTTTTGAATTTGAAACACAGACTTACTAATTGACTTACAATTTTCCATAAACATGTATATTTCATATTTTGCATTCCATCAGGATCTAAACAACCAGAATGCTTTAGAGAAGGTACAGTACTACATAAAAAAAACATTAGTTCTATTTCTTAACAGCTTCACATTATGTTTTTTCACAGTACAAACATTTTATTCCCCCTAGCTGTATATGATGTGAATATACATTTGTAGCATTGCAACAAATATAAATCCACATCAATGTTTTGGTAAGAGTTGCCAGGGTTTGGGTGCCCTGGGGTCAACACCCCGAACAATATTGTCATCGCACAGGAGGGCTCTCGCACAACATGCGACAATTGAAATTATATGTATGCTTTTGAAAGCCATTAGGTCTACAGTTAAAGTGACATAAATTTTTGAAAAAAATACATGTGTATTGAGTATTCTGGTAACTTAATGATTTGGAATTTCTTTTCGTTTAATGTTTGTAGTAGAGAGAATGAAATATTTGTATATACAAACAAAAACTAGCACAAAAAGACACACACACACACCTTATCACACTTTCACTCACACATACATACAGTCTATCACCTTCACTCACACAAACAGCACACTCAGATACACACGAGCATACACACGGAGAAACAAGAAAAAAATCTTACAAAAAGAAATGGAATAATGTATCTGAATGTTAATTTATACACAACGTTAAACAAAGTAATAGGTCTCCATCTTTTAAGAAATGTCTAGCTTAATCTCCCTTTGGTATTCAGGTGATAAAACCCTGTCTTTGTGTAATTTAAAGTTCACCCTTAGTGTAGCCAAAATTAAGTGATCTAATAATGAAACATTTTAAATTTATCCAGAAATTATCTATAAAATTCGCTTGTAAAACCATCAGAGTCAGGATATTTACAGTTTTTCATGTTCGTAAGGGCAAATAGTACTTCTGTCTCCATCGATGGTCCCTCTAATTTTACTTTCTGGTTATTACTTAACTTCATGAAATCAAATCCTGATAAGAGATGATCCAGATCAACATCTCCCACGGACCCCGAATGAAAGGCATACAATAATTTATAAAAAATTTTGAACTTCATCAAGAATCTGTTTCTGATCCGTTAATATATCACCATTGTCTTTCTCTATTTTACAGATAGTTTTATTGATATAGTTACAGTTTTCCAAATCACAAAAAAATATTAAATGTTTTTTTGCCTTCTTCAAGCCAAGTTACTTTAAATCGTATAACAAGTCCTTTCATTTTAATTTTTCTAACATACTCTAATTCATTTTTTTCTTCATACGTTTCTGGATTAGCTATCCACGATTCCTTTTTTCATGTAATTCTATTCCAGTTATTAACTTTATTTCTTTCTTTTTTCTTAAATGATGAATGTGAAATTGTTACTCCCCTGATCTCCAAAAGAAAACTTTGAAAAACCCAGCTGAACATCAATACGTAATTCGAGGTCAGAATTTGGTATATTTTTAAAATCGTTATTATACATATCAGAAGCATATTGTATTTTAGTTTTGTATATTGTGTCCTTACCTTTTTTCACATATTCCTGATCATGAAAGGGATTATGGTTGAATTTCTACAGGCCTTTGCCTCTGAAAAAAATATTTAGTTTAAGATCTAATGATATAATAGAATGGTCTGATCTGTATCCTGCATGAATGTTTATTTTATCAATTAACTTTTTTTGATTTGGTTTCGGAAATAGTATTATAAACTGGTTTGAAACTCTACATTGTAATGTACAATCTGCTATTAATCAGGGTGGAAATATCTCTTCTTTCTTTGGTATTGGGAGGGGCTGCCGTCAGGGGGATCCTATCGCACCATATTTGTTTATTCTTGTGCTGAAATTCTGGCTATAAAACTGCGAAATAATAAAGATATAAAAGGAGTAAATGTTGAAAATTGTCCTATTTTGTTATATCAGTATGCAAATGATACTTCGCTTATACTCGACGGTTCGGAGAAATCTGTAAAAGAATCAATTATGGAACTTAATAGATTTGCAAAAATTTCTGGACTTAAAATGAATGTTGATAAAACGCAACTGATTTGGATTGGTAGCAAGAAAAATAGTGAAGACTCTTTTTTTACCTTTAACTTAAATTACAGTGGGGGAAGGAAAAAATTGAATTGCTAGGTATTGTTTTTAGTGTAAATCTCCATGAAATGCCAAAACTTAACTTTGACAAAAAACTAATCTGACTAAAATCTTTGTTAAAAGTATGGAAAAGAAGATCTTTAACACCTATAGGAAAAATTCACATTATCAAAACCCTACTTATCTCACAATTCAACCATCTTTTTATATCTCTTCCCAATCCAGATTATAAATTTATAAGCAAATTAAAACTCAATTCAGTATTATTTGACTATTTATGGAATGGGAAACCTGACAAAATTAAAAGGGAGACAACCACACAAAATTATGCAAATGGAGGATTGGAAATGATAAATACCATAGCTTTTATAAATTCTCTTAAACTTACATGGGTAAGAAGACTTTATCAGACTAAAGAGAAGTGGCAGACAATTCTAAAAACTTTTATCAATATTGATCTTCTTTCAAATTGTGGTTCGGAATATATAAAGATGTGTGAAAATAAATGTAAAAATAAATTCTGGAGTGATATTTTTAAATCGTGGTATATGTTAAGCTCAAAATATAACGAGAAAATCTGTCAGAAAAAAAATTGATGGCTCCTATTTGGTATAACAGTGATATTAAGGTGGATAGGAAGATAATCTTCTATAAAAACTATTATTAGAAAAGGTGTGTGTATCATAAATGACATTGCTAAGAGTGTAGAAGGAAGTTTATTTTACACGTATCAAGAATTTATTCAGATTTACCAAGTTAACACATTTTTTTACAGTACCAAGGTCTTGTTTCAGCTACCAACAAACTAATTTCTTCATATGATTTACAAAGAAAACAAATTCATTATCCGTATATGCCTATTAATCTGCAACTCTTTTTCAAAGATAGAAAAGGATCAAAACTGTTTTATAACTTTTTAAACAAGTCCGATATGATACCGTCTGGTCCTAGAAAATGGAATGCAATTTTTAACAATATAGATCATGAAACTTGTTGTAAAATATACAAAATTCCATTTGATGTTACAACAAGTACTAAACTACAGTGGTTACAATATAGATTAATCCATTATATTTTGGCAACAAATTCATTTTTGTTTAAAATCAGAGTAGTTATCTCCCCTCTTTGTGTACTCTTCAATACTGAGCCTGAAACTATTACACACTTGTTATGGGAGTGCGAGGAAGTGCAAGGATTACTTGAAAGGTTTGACACATTATTACAAGCTCTCTTAATTCCATTTTCTGTTGATAAAAAATTCTTTCTTTTTGGACTCTTGCATGAAAATTATCTCCATAGTAATAGAATGGACAATGAAATTATCATAATTATTAAGCAATACATTTACAGAATGAGATGTTTACACAACTCATTAAGCATCAACGTTCTTATCAACACAATTAAAGATCATTATACAATTCAAAAATATATTTCAAATAGTAAAGATGAAAAAGTAAAACTTAAATTTGAAAATGAATGGAGAAAATGGGAAAAACTAATCAAGTTATAATTGCACTTTGTCACACATTTACTTTATTAAACTTTTTAAATCCATATTTATATTTTAGATATTTTATTTCATTTTATTCCCCCCCCCCCTTCCCCTTTCCCTGCACAAAGCCGAAATTGCATTTTTTTTAAAGATTTTTTATACAGTTATAATTGTTCCTCCGTCTCCATCCTACCTAGACTCTTTTAACTTTTTTTTTTCATTTTCCTTTTTCTTTCTTTATAACTCTATCACTCTTTTCTTTTTCTTCTAATCCTGTCTTTGATTCCTTTCCTTAATATTCAGTACAATATAATTTTTCCCCTCATCTCCAAACTCCTAATTTGTATCATTTTTTTCTCCTTATGTACTAGAAATTTAAGCTTCGTATTTGTATGTATGTGAATGTATATGCATGTGTTAAATATATGAGTGTATGCCTTTTAAGTAAGTATGTATGTGTTTGAAAGTCTATTGAGTGTATTTGTATATTTAATTGTACTGAATGAAAATCATGAATAAAAAGATAATTATAAAAAAAAAACTTTAGGAGATTATCTGAAGTGAGGGAAAAGTCTAATTTAGCCTGTTTTATTGGGGTTTTCTTCCTTCATATGTATCTTTTGTAGTCTGGCTTACAATATCTAAATGGATCTACTAAATTACATTCTTCTATTATCTAAGAACTTGCGTTAGTGCATTAGGATTACGTACATGTAGATAATTATTGGAATCAATGTCAGAATCTAAAACTAGATTGAAGTCACCACATACAATAGTTTGTCAAAAATATTTATCTGTTCATGATTTTTTTTATAGAAGTCTAGATAATCTCTATTCGGACCATATATATAAATCCATGGAAATCTACTTTTTTCTTTAGAAATATCGAGTGCCAGTATGTTACTTTGAGTGTCATTCCACTTATCATAAATATGGAATTCAAAATTGTTGTTAAAAAGAATGCATACCCTCTCGAGTTGTTTCTATAGGAACTGAAATAACATTTAAAACCCCATTGCTCAATAATTTCTCTTTCTTGGTATTCTATTAAATTGGTGTTTTGGAGACAGAAAATCCATAATTCCCTAAAGTGACTTTTTAAGAAATTAAATACATCCATTCTTTTTTCCTTTTGACCAAATCCTCTACAGTTTGCAGATGCTATCCTGATACTTTTTGCCATAATCTAATACATTATACAGTACAGCTCACGCGGATTTTACCATTCCCACTGGCCCGTCACGGGCGTGGGCATCGTGGACCCCACGGCCCACCGGATATGACGGTCCGCGACGATCCGTCATATAGCGTGGGCATCAATGGTGCCCACGTGATATCGCGGTACGTGACGATCCGCGATATGAAGTGGACTAAATTCAACTCGAGACACCGTGTTTCGCGACGATCCATCATACAGCGTGGGCATGTATATTATTTCGATAAGGGTAGTCCTTCGCGGTCAACGATATGCCGTGGGCAAGAGCGCTGCCTTTCGTTAGTATATAATATATACGAGTTAACTCCCTTTGTCTTACGGTATCGGTATCGACCAACAGGTATTTGAGAATAGGATATATCAAGAAAAGATAACATATTGGATTTCCCTGGGTTAAAGTACATATATTTCTTATCGCGAAGAATGCTAGATTACTTAATATTTCTGTTTCAATCGAGATATTGCTATTTGGGGGGTTCGGAGGTCGCACCCAGGAACAAAAATATGATTTAGAATGGCTGAGATGAGTTTTACTATGCATTTTGATGATTTTGGTGTTTCGGGGGTCCGGGGATCTCCCCGGGAAAAGAAATCACGATTTAGAATGGCTGAGATGACTTTTACGATGTATTTTGATGATTTTAAAGCGTTCTTAACATGGTAAGTTTTCGATTTAAAGTTACTTGCACTTAGAAATGATAATTGTGAATGTCGTCATATCATTATGCAACCCTGCTCGATCTGAACATACCGGCTTCCCACCATCGGCACATTGTTGTGTAACTTAAAATAATAATGAATTCATTGTCTTGTTAAGATATATAAACAAGTAAATCTTTTAAGAGACATTTTTAGAAATAGTAAAATCCCTTGATGGACATTTGTAATCTAGTTCATGTGTATTGACTTTTTATTGTTAAAGGTTTGAACATTACGTGTATCCTCATCTGTATCAGTATGTATACATTGGGTATACATATTATTTTCGTTTAAAGATATAAAGTGGATAATATAAATGTACTGGGTTATAATGAAAACAAGTAATTATTCTGTTTGTAAAACACTGAAAATGATTTTTGGCAGAACAGCCAAAAATCATTATATTTATATCTACATCGCAGTGGAACGAGTACCGGGTACATTCGGTCATATTATGAAGCCAAGTTGTGGTCTTTATTTTTTCACATTTTTACTGTGTCATTAAAATATATTGAATATTGAAAACAAAGTGCTGGTTTTAATGCTGTAAAGGTATATACCTTAAATTTCTTACCTATAACATGTGCATGTATCATACAGACAGTACAATTTGTTAATTTATGAACCTAACAAGGCTTTTACAACATACTTTTCAAAAAAAATTGTTGACTTTTCAACAATCCTCTGAAAAAAATCAGGATCAAACTATATTCTGTCCACACATAGGTCTTTCTTTGTAAAAAAGACAAAATCACACCATTCTTTCTTACATACACCCATTTGACCTTGAATTTGTGTGTACCATGGTGAACTAATTTTCAGTCTGACATCATCATTTTCATCTAAATATACATGATAACCAGGAACCTTGCAAGCCTCTTTACCTGACTTGTTCTGGTATGAAAAAGAACATTTAATTTCTAATAAACCTTTTTCACAACATTTGCATGAGATAACACCATCTGGTGAAGCACCCATATATGGATGTTCTGCATCAATAAACAGTCCACACATTTCAATATTAGAATGTTGGTGACTTTTAGAGTACAATTCTGTGTATTGCTGTCTCGCTACAGGCTCATAATCCTTTCCAAACTCTGTGGATTTAGCTCTGATGTCACTTTGACCCATCACTTTTTTCAAAATGTAATTATTGGGTTTATCAGGAAACTTAAAGTTTAACACGGATGAAAAAATAGAAGCTGTTATCCTTCCATTCCTATGCTCCATCCATTCTTTCCCTTGTCCTCGAGTGGATTCCTCTATGTCTGTAATCGACAAAGGTAAGCAAAGCCAACCTCAGCCTGACTAATGTCAGAAGAAATTCATGAAACATAGTAAGTTTTCTTGGAGGTCCAGTCTTTTTTCTCCCAGGGTCTTCATGATAAGGGGGCAGATTACAGCTTCCCTGTCCAGACCAGTAATTGAGAACTGGAGATGTTTTCTTCAGAATTCCTACAAAATAAACATAACATTGAAATAGTTACAATAGATTTACAGGTAATTTAATTAATGCAAAATCATAATGTTCATCACAAAAGTCTGTTTATTATACATGCTTGTATGTATATTTTATCAACGGTGCTTCATCCTTAATATATTGTTGCTGCATTTCGCTGAAATATTGAACTATTTTGTATTCATTATCAACTGCTATTTATCCACTTTTTAATATATATTTGCCATGAACTTTGATTTGAAAGATTAGGTCAAACTCCATATACCTGGTATATATAAATTATTATCCAGCTATAAAAACACTCAATCTTTACCAAACAATGTGTTGAGCATTAGTAATGATGGCAGACCAGTGTACTTTCTCACAGTTTCATCAGACTGAGTTATCTTGTTAACAACAGATGGCCTCATGTTTTCTTCGTCACTATCCTCTAAGGACTTTAGTTTTTTCTCAGCTATTTCCATGTCTTCCATAGTAATGGTAGTTTGGACACAAACATCATGCACATCATCTCTAGACTTCTGATATACATGGTCAATCATTATACCTGAAGTGAAATGATTCCAGTTTTAGGATAATAAAACATGCAATATTTTTTTTATTATCAAACATGTGTATGCATACATGTAATATATACACAAACACTGTAAGAAAAGAACATGATGTGAAACATTTAAACTGACAATGTATCATCTAATATTTAGTCACATTTTTGTCACCTCCACATCCATTTGTGTATACATGTACTAGGTTTTTTTTAAAGGGAAATACTTCTTCTAAATGTTTGGGTATATATTGTTGGTATGCATTTACTAAATTATTTTATCTTATATAGGCTGTGTTCTATTGAGAATGTTAACTTTAAACATATTTGTTGAATAAACAGTCACAAAAGGATCAGTCATAAGTTATTCCAACTTAAAAAGCCATCTCCTATCATTATAGTAAAATCAATATATTAGTGATGACTTTCAAGTTTTATTATTACCATCTTTCTGTGGAATCTGTGAGGTCTCAACTATTTCGTCATTTATTACAGGGATAAATATCTTATGACCAACCTGAAAAATAATGTTGACATAATTGTGATGTCAGTAAAGTTGGATATTGCTTTTGGTTAATGATGCTTTCACTTTGAATTTATCATTTTTTAGTTCAAATATGGTTACTATACTTAGTGTTTAATGTGCATAGTACAATACATTATAGTAAAAGATTATTTGGTGATGGCAGCATTAATTGTATTATGACTAAAAATGTGAACATGTTTATTTGTTCACTATAAATAAACAGGTACTCAGGACAACAAAAACATCTTTTTATTTTCCTTGAATGTTAAAATTAACTTATCATGCAAGTAAACACATGGTTGATATTGATTGTGATTAGAATAAATTGGCCCTGTATACCTCATCAGTATCTGGAAAGTCAACAAGCATCATGGCCATTGGCATCTCCTCGGTATGATCTGTACATGTATTTGTCGCTGTGTGCTTTGTCCAGTTCTCTTCATCCCTACACTTACTAAGCTTACTGAGTAAAGGTGCTGATCTTGGATTGCATGACTGTTTATATTTAATATAGGCAAATAGATCGGGATAAGGGTGGTTATCTGTGGGTTTGCCGTCAACAAAATGACGAGAACACAGTCTGTGCCGTTTATTTGGGTCATAGTCCTCTCTTCGCAACAGCTCCAACCATCGTTTTCGGGCTTTCGGCGCTTTCTTTTGAGATGGAAATGGAAAAAATTCAATGCCGCTCATAAAACCATACTTTCCTCTTTTACAATCTGCGGAATTACACCCTTCGGCAACACACCAGCGGTTCGCAGACGGCATTCTGACAGGAGTTGCCAATGTAAACAAGTAGGACCGGAAGTAGGGTACCAGGACTTTTTTGCAAAATCACGTGACGTACGTCATAACTAAACACAAAAACTGTCCGGAAACCGGTAACTCGGAAATCTCGTAATTTGATTAAGGACAATCAATTATCATATTTCTTTGGACATTTTTTCTTGTGATCTGTTTCGTCAAAGCAATGTGTGAAAACAACCCTGACTGCAATGAATTGGAACACTATTAATACATAGTACTTTCCATTTGTAAGTCATGATATTGGGCAAAGTGTGACTGAGATTTGGATGATCTAAGCTAGTCTAGTGTTTGCAATACACCGGTATATTTTGAATCTAATGCCTCATTTTCCGTTTTCTAATATTTATCAACATACACTCCACCAACTCCTTACAGTATCAGGTGGTAGTATCTCTTTGGAGTTTTTTTTATTACTAAGATAAAGAAAAAAAAGTTTCCAGTTAGTCTAACGAATCATCATCTTCGTCTGTTTTGAAGGTTGCCACTGCACACGTGGGTCTGGGAAGTACGACCACCGTATAACTTGATTATCAACAACAGTTTTCTTGAAAATCCCATTCAGCTGGGCACGAACACAGTTGTTATGCTACCAACCACTTTTGAGATCCTGACCGCAGTGTACATAAATATTTTTGTCGTTTTCTCTATCTCTCGTGCTGAACTGGCAGTCGTTACTGTACGTAATGCTATCATCTGTAATGCAATAAGACGAGTTTTAAGGCAACAATAATTTGTCATATAGGACTGTTGTGATAAAACTTTTCACTTCTTTTGCGGGTGAAATAGATTCAATATTTAACACATTTAAACTACGTGTATTTGACAAGGTCATCGCAGGTTGCTAGTTTGCAACTAGCCTACTATATTTAGAGGCAAACATGTACTTTGTTTTCAATGATGCACATGTTGGACGAAAGGCTATCAAAACAGATCACTTCAGAATTGGTGCCAGTAATCTGAAAATTTAAACCCTAATTGTTGCAGGATTAATAATTATCATATGCACCTTCTTTAATGAAATGCTCAACTATCAGTATTAATTTTCTCTGAACTGGATAGCATCAAGGCAACAATAACATGTTAAACCAGAGTGACCCGGATGGATATCAACAGGCAGGTGAATAGTTCTACACTATACAACGATATCTGTTTATGAAAATGAAGCACAACTGTATCTATAACCATTATGTATAAAACCGTTTTTTTCAGTGGATTTTTTGTTTTATTTCAAGGTACTGCAGTAATATCATGATGTGGACTCTATTTCATCTAAAGCATTGATGTCAATACAGTTGTATTTTTTTTTTTAATTTTATAGGGGTATGATTTTTTTTTTGAAAACTGTGTAAATCCATGCAGCAGATTCTCACAAAAGTTTGCAAACAATAAAATAACATTACAATCTGTTAGAATTTTCTTACTGTAATAATCTGGCTGTTGTCTTCATCAAGCCATGAACTGTTATAAAACATCCCTTTGAGTACAGCTATCAATGGTTTCTAAAATCCTAAGCAAAGTAATCATTTAATGTACTATCACAATATCAGTGCATTATGCAATGTAATACATGTATCCCACATCGAAAATAAAAATGGTGTAAATAAGTATTCATTAGTTTAACAAAAAGGTAGAATCTCTTCAAGGATATTTTCTGTTTATTAGCCTGGGAAAGAAGATCATCAAGATTCTAGTTAAAAGAAATTGGTTGAAAATCATAATTGATTAGCGGTTGGTACTGCTATTTGGTATATTTTATTTGTTCGCCAGGGTTACATAATTTACACGTACTCCTTTATCAATATACTCTCATAATATCAGCAAAATAAAAAAATCCTTATATTTACAGTTTTTAATGATACTAACAAATTACTAGAAAGCATGGTCATTGAGTCCTCAAACTACAAAATTTGGAAAAACTACAAAATTTGGAAAAATTTAAAATGTATTTTGTGGAAAAAGTTCCTAACCTTGACTGATGAAGATTCGACATGGAACACTTGTCGACTTCACATCTATTGAAGCCTTTAGGATTTCCTGTTGCCTGGCTTTAATATCCTTAAGCTCTTTCACTGTTTTATTGAACAATAGAACATAAGAAATAATTTGCTTTTAAACAAATGGGCTATTAATAGTTGACATTAAGTTAATCCAGGTGGAAGATAAATAGAATACCTCATCCATCTGGCAAGTCTATTGCTTATATTAATCTCTATTCATAAATTTGTCTATGTTTAATTGAAAAATGTTATCATTAAACGACCTTCTTTGTGTATTTTTGGTCCTTCAATTCTCCCAGAATAGCCTGAGATAATCTGGCCCTGACAACAGACTTATAGTCATAATACCTGACTTAGAGACATTATGAGAGATACATAGATGCATGTCTGGTGTAGAGCCAGAGCACAATGCTATACTAAAACATTGAATTGGCGGACACCATTTGGTATCGGGCCAAGTCATCTCCTATTCAGACAGATTACAAAATATTATGCTCTATTATGTCAATTCAGTTGTTTCTGTTCCGCAACTTTAAATATCCCTCCTCATCTTCACCATTTTCTCATTTGCAAATTGCCACAAATCTTGATGGTTTGATTGGATAGATAAATTATTCATTTTGTGAAAAAACAATGGTAAGTCATAATGTCTAAGTCTGGTATCAGGGCCAGGGAATTTCAGGCTCTTGCTAGGATTGCAGAAAAAATTGAATAACGAACGTTAGCATGTTATGATTATATTTTAGGAACATAAATCCCGAAATAATGCAATTTAATGTTTATATTTCCGTCTCCTGTATCCTTTATATAATCAAACATGTAATGTATTAAACTGATCAAAATCCGTGCTGCCTCCGTCAGTGGAGCCTCTTAATTCTAAGATGTCATAAGTAGACCCAACATCATTCAACTTCAAAACATAATCATATGAAATCATAAAGACTATGTCTCGATCAAGTGACCTACTTATTGCTGGCAAATCTATATTTGTCGTATCAAGGAAATTTGCATTGTTTTCTTCCTCTCTCTCTCTCCAATCTCTTATGAATGACTCTCACTATCCTATAAATATTTAAGGAGATTAATGAAAAGCCCAAGTTATTTATGTTGTATAATTAAAGCACATTACAACAGGAATGAATTACAATGTAATGCTGAATTAAAGAATAACTACTAGAAAACACAAAGAAATCGTACTAACATGCCTATGTATTGGTAGCTGCGGTATTGAACTTAAGTTTCTGGATACATATTGATAGGATTTTAATTAAAAAATTGTCTAATACATGTGCATGTACACAATATTGAACGGATATCTGGCTATATATTTTCCCCGAGTACTCAGAGTTACATCAGAAGGCATAATAAACATGTACTACAACAGAACCCTTCAAGTTGAACAATTAGAATACAGTTGAAAATTTGCACAATGGTCGCAATTACAGCAATATCCACATCCATGCATGAAAGAGTTCTGTAACATAGAGTGCAATGCTAACAAACTGTTGAGAATATGTGTGTTCATTGTACCAAGGGACCTCGCATAACCATAACGTTTACGTATTCATCAAAAGGAATCAAATTCATTTCGAAATGCTAAATTGGTATGATAATTGCGTTTTAGATGGTTAACCTCAATGTTAATGTACTCTTGTCCCCTCCAACTCAGCATACCAGCCGTGGTTAAACTGATCGGCTGGATGATGTTATACTAGATACAATTGGGATATCCTCAACCATAGACAGAGCTATGGTTACAATTGAGATATCCTCAACCATAGACAGAGCTAAGGTTACAATTGGGATATCCTCAATTGGGATATCCTCAACCATAGACAGAGCTATGGTTACAATTGAGATATCCTCAACCATAGACAGAGCTATGGTTACAATTGGGATATCCTCAACCATAGACAGAGCTATGGTTACAATTGGGATATCCTCAACCATAGACAGAGCTATGGTTACAATTGAGATATCCTCAACCATAGACAGAGCTATGGTTACAATTGGGATATCCTCAACCATAGACAGAGTTATGGTTACAATTGAGATATCCTCAACCATAGACAGAGCTATGGTTACAATTGAGATATCCTCAACCATAGACAGAGCTATGGTTACAATTGAGATATCCTCAACCATAGACAGAGCTATGGTTACAATTGAGATATCCTCAACCATAGACAGAGCTTAATTACGTATTCCTATTTAGGTCCATTTTAGAATTGCTACATACGTATACGAATTGGAAACAAAATTAATTTTTAAAGCGAAAACGATAATACATTATTCTGAGTTGTCATCTTCCATTATTATGTTCCTTTACGGATTGATAGGGGAGACGACGATTGTTCGGTATCTATCTGCTACTCAATATTAATTATTTGTGAGTACTAATTAAAATATGATATGCGCTATTTATATGTTATGGAACAACGTACGAAACCTGCTTTTTGTGATTTCAATTAATGTTATAAAATACGAAATGAGTTGTTATTCACACCGTGTGAAAGCAACCTGATCAAACTTCCAATACAAGTATCAAATGGGTTATTTTGTCATTGTCTCTGGGTACTATGACCAGGTATGCAGAATTTCCGAACGGACAATACCAGGCGTAAACGAGTCTCCAAAGAGCTGCAGTACAACGAACCATTCTAATTTATGAAAATTAAAGACATTTTTTTTGCGAATTGGTTCCCTTCATGTTAGATATTTGAATTAATCAAAACAATATGATTGGCAAAATAAGTCCAAAGGTCTTGTGTAGATCAACTACTATTAGTCGGTATGTCTGTTCAGGGTTCATCAGTGAAGGTAAATAATTCATATCGAAATGCTAATTTGGTATGATAATTGCGTTTTAGATGGTTAACTTCAATGTTAATGTACTCTTGTCCCCTCCAACTCAGCATACCAGCCGTGATTAAACTGATCGGCTGGATGATGTTACACTAGATGCAATTGGGATATCCTCAACCATAGACAGAGCTATGGTTACAATTGGGAAATATCCTCAACCATAGACAGAGCTATGGTTACAATTGAGATATCCTCAACCATAGACAGAGCTTAATTACGTATTCCTTTTTAGGTCCATTTTAGAATTGCTACATACGTATACGAATTGGAAACAAAATTAATTTTTAAAGTGAAAACTATAATACATTATTCTGAGTTGTCATCTTCCATTGTTATGTTCCTTTACGGATTGATAGGGGAGACGACGATTGTTTGTTATCTATCTGCTACTCAATATTAATCATTTGTGAGTACTAATTGAAATATGATATGCGCTATTTATATGTTATAGAACAACGTACGAAAACTGCTTTTTGTGATTTGAATCAAAGTTATGACGTTAGGCATAGTGAACTATGCGTTATACCTGCTTTTTTGGCAAAAGGATAGGAAGCATATTTTAGTAGACAATGGATTCCTTTAATACTGGCAAATCTAGCAGGCATGTATTTCTGTCTGCTGTACGAATGCATGTTCCTCTTATACGACCTAGAATCCACATATATCCACATATGAGAACGATTGGTAGGTCAAAAATAGGAAGCTAAACATGTTTATTTACATCAAATACTTCCACGGACGATTGCCCCTTTACAAACATGATTAATTACATCAATTAAATCCACAGACAAAGGTCTCTTTACAAACATTCAACAAACAAAATTAATGTCCCTTTAAAAAAACCTTTTGTATTAAAATGAAATAAATTCAAGGAAAAACGTCCCATCACATTTTTTTTACATTAAATCTGTATTAACAGCCAAATGTCACTTCACATTTTTTATTTAAATCAACATTCTACACGAAAAATTGTCCCTTTATAAACATGTTTATTTACATCAAATACTTCTACGGGCAAATGTCACTTTACAAACATCTTTCTTCATTAATATGAATTATATCCACGGACTAACGTCCCTTTACAAGCATTGTTTATATATATCACATCAAATATATATTCACAAACAAATTCCAATTTACATTTTTTACATCTAAATCAACTTTATACATGACAAAAGTCCCTTTACAAACATGTTTATTTGCATCAAGACTTCCACGGGCAAATGTCCCTTTTGAAACATCTTTCTGTATCAAGATGATTTATATTCACGGACTAACATCCCTTTACAAACTTTATATTTACATCAAATATATATTCACACACAAATGGCTCTTTACATTTTTTTTTAAATTTCTAAATCAACTTTATCCACAGACAAATGTCCCTTTAAAAACAAGATTAATTACATCAAATAAATCCACAAACAAAGGTCCTTTATCAAACTTCTTTGATATTTACATCAAATATATCATCAGACAGTTGTCCCTTTACAAACTAGTGATTTTTGTTTATTTCAAACATGTCAACAAACCGATTATGTCACTGTAAAGTCACACTAATAAAAATAGAAAAATATATAAAGATAGTCAGATATCCATTTAAAAACATTTTAAACATGTAATCAAATTGAAAGACAGATAAATATGAATAGTTTAGTATAGTATATAAATGAAAATACAAAAATAAGACAGCTCAGAGTGATCAAAGAGATATCTCCGATGTTATTTTTTTTTTACTTTATAACGTTATACAAGCGAATATGCCGGAGATACCAACCGGGGTGTTTGCATGTGGTTAATATATTACCGATAATAAATAAAAAATGGGAAAATGTATGCAACAAATGATATTTTATATATAAAGTCAGCCCTTCCACCCCCACCCCTGCGTCAACCCGTCGGTAACCCGTCCTCCACCGTCAATCCATACGTTCTGACTCTCACTATCCAGTCAATCCCCTGTCAATATATCCGACTAATATCAGATCCATGAGTCCAACGTTTCCGTCAGGCCATCAGTCTACACTCCATCCTCATCAGTCCATCCGGCCTCTGTCAGACCCCGAAGTTCAACCGTCCCGTAGTCTGTCAGATCATCAGTCACAAGTCATTCCCCATTCAGTCCATCTATCCGTCGGTTAGACGATTAGTCTCAAGTCAGTACCCAGTCACTCAATTTATCCGTCTGTCAGATCAACAGTCCAAAGTCATTTCCCAGTCAGTCCATCCATCCGTCCGTCAGACTATCAGTCTCAACTCATTCAACAGTCTGTATATCCCTCCGCCCGTCAGACCAACAGTCGCACGCCAGTGTCCAGTCAGACAACCATGTTCCATGTTATTTCTGTCAGACCCATAAGTTCACCAAAAACCAACCAGACCGTAAGTCCTCAGTCAGTCACCTGTATATTTTTATAACAAAAAGTTAAACGTTCATACATTTATTACAAATACTTAATTAATACGTTTAAAAAAGATGATTGCTAAAATAAAGTATCTGCTATTACCGTTAAAATTATCAGATTATCAGTAAAATAAAATAATGGGTAAAAGATACCAGTACGATTGCAATCACAGGATGAGTATTATACATATTAAAATAAAACATAGATAATATACTGATAGGAGTATACAATGTATAATCACTAATCTCATATACTTATCGTCTACAAATGTACCTTGATTTCTTTATTTATTATGAAGCCTGAACATGGACGTACAAACCACGAATAGATGCCTTAAACTAAATTGGACAGTTTATGTTTTCTTTTCTTACTGGAACCCTTACTGGAACCGGTAGCTGAAACCTTCAAATGTTTTCTAACATGAACAAATGATAAAGTTCTTTACAAAAAAAAAAAAAAAACAAACAAACCTTTTTGTATTAAAGCTATAAAAATACCCTGAAACAATATTTGATCCTACATGAAAGGAAATTTTTCCAGATAATCTGCTTATTTGAAGTGATTTTCGGGTGTAAATTTTCAACTGATTGTTTCCACAAATTTTTATTTACATTTTCCATTGTATTAGTATTAAATTTGCTTCACTAACGTTTCATTTTTGTTTTGTATATCTCCGTTTAAAAATTAATAATCGTTTAAGAATAATAGGTAAAATACCTGCTTTGATAATAAGAATGGTCTTGTATTCATGTAAGAATATTTTTTTTATTAGTTTTCATACTAAAACCGATTTTTGACTAGCAGATTTTTTTTCATACAACTATAAACAAAAAAATATCCGATAATGATGCGAAGTTTTCATGACGTCAAAATAGAGACGTCGACGTTGCGGATTAATTCGGAAAAAAGTAATACATTGGAAAATCAGCGTAATTGTTTGTTAAAACGTATTTTATTTTATCAAGTAGTCTGAAAAATTTATTATAAGCATTGTTGTCACAATTGTTTTAACTTCATCGGTGTATGAAATAAATTTTGAAAATTTCTGTGGTAATCCGTTACGCGGATTCACAGTTTACAACCGAATTTTCTTCATAACGGTACATTTTTATGAGAATCGACAACGCGGATTTACACAGTTTTACACACAAAATTTCTTCATACTCCGATGGACTTACCCATAGTGACATCAATGCTTAAACATCATGGATTTAATCCCCCCCCCAACCTCGTATCATCATCGATACAATATAAATTTTTGATTCTTTCATTTACATTTGTAAGCCATAACATTGGACAAATAGTGACTTTTGGAGATTTGGATATAGTGAACTGGTCTAGCGTTTTTCAATACATATCTTGAATTCAATGCCCTAAGTTCCGTTTCCTAATATAAAAAAAAACCATACACTATACAATGCAAGATCTGTACAGTACCACAGTACTAGGATTTCGTTGGAGGTCTTGTAATTGATGTTTGAGATCAAATCAAGTTAAAAAAACCTTTTACGATTAGTCTACCGAATCATCATCTTTGTAGTTTTTAAAGGTTGATATCTCAACACTAGTGTCTGGGAAGTATGACCACCGTATAACCTGATTATAAACAAAAGATGTCCTGAAAATCCCATTCAGCTGAGCTTCCGCACAGTCTTTATACCACCATGGCCAGCCACCCTTGATATCCTGACCACAGTGCATACTAATACTATTGTCTTTGTTTCTATCTCGAGTGCTGAACTGACATTTATTACTGAGCCCCATGCCATCATCTGTAATTGTAATATATTGTTATGGCAAATATATATTGTCACATAGGACTATTATAATTGAAGTTTTACTCCTTTTGGACGAGACAGATAATTTGATATATACCTCGGTATATGTGATGATGATGATGATGATGATGATGACAATAATATAAGACACTTTTATATGTGAATATGAAGGATAGGAATATTCTACCCGAGGGTCACAAAATGTAGTAGAACCCGAGGCTTGCCGAGGGTAGAATATCCCTATCCTTCATATTCAATTATGAAAGATTATTTTTCTGTCATACATCGACGTTTTATTGCAGTTTTACAACTATAATATCCCGTCATTTTGAAATGAATTCGAAGAAAACCTCGACTGCAAGTCAATTTTCCATACATGAAGAATAACGTGATATTTTCAACACAAATCCCGTTGTTTGCATCTTCTTTAGCGCAACCAGGCTAAGTTTGTAATTTTTTTTAATTTTACCGAGGAAATAGAAATTTTGTTGAAGCCGTGACGTCACGGGCTTTATTTATGCAATACAGACTCCGGCGACATGAGTGTATTGCTCAAGACCAGCCAGTATTACATCCGTAGGTATGACAGAATATTCGAGAATACTGGTGTACTCAATATAATAAATTATAGAAAATATATGGGTGCGATAGTAATTAAAAGATCAATTAAAACTAAATCAGTACTCTATAAATACTTCAGCCATGACACAAGGTCTGGTCTGTGAATAGCGTTGTTTACTGTGTCATCAATCAGTTACAAAATCACGGATTTTAAGTATTTTCATCACTATTAAATCATTTTATGTTGTCAACACACTGATTAATGACGATCATCAATATAGCTTTAAACGTATAATGATTATATGACGAATTGTAGTTAAATATGTAACGATGTAAGAGTAACTTAAATAATATACCTTATTCATTAACATATTGGTAACACATTTATCACACAAACCGTCTGATATCCAGTGATTTCGCCCATGCAATATTTTTGCTTATGTCACTAGTGTAATATAACCTGAAACGATTTTCATTGGATGGAAATTCATTGTTGCGTCAGACAGAAACAATAAAATGACGCAAAGAAAAATGATATGACGTCAGGATTACGAGGACAGCGTAACAAAATGGCGGCCTCCGCTGGATTTTCTTTCGGAATACATTTTGACGTGATTTTGTTGTTATTTAGGTTTACAGGCTTAACATTCTTATTTATACCTCAGAGATCATAGAAGTTTGTTACATGCCATGATTCCGTTGTAATATAATTTTAGGCAAAGCCTATATGAGAGCGCAGAAGTTAATCCATTCTTTCGTTTTCGTTTATTTTTGTTTTAACTGTGTTACTAAAACGAAATATGCCAGGTAAATGAGGGATTTCCAACGGCGAAAGAGTAATATCCCCTGACCCATCAGTCTTATCGATATTGACATGTGTTTTGTTTTTATAGCTTATTGGGTGCGCTGAATAACTGTACTGCTAGAAACCATTTATAGAATTATTAATTATTAGAATAATAACTTTGCACAATTACTGGCATTGACTTTATAACAAGAAAAAAAACCCCATTGAACATAGAATACTTCTACTTTCACTTTCCGCAAAAATACGTAACTGCGGCTACAAATTATATCTCAACGTCACTCTCCGTTGCCAGGCGGAAAATTCCGAAGCAACTGCTCACGTAAAACGGCTTTTAAGTTAAGATCCAGGACAAAATGTAATTGTTAGATTCAGGTAAATTGGAAGGTTTATCTTTCACAAATATTTTCATTTTGAATTTTCCCTAGAGTTACTTGTTTGTAATCACGCGAGAGTGTGCTTTTGTAATCACGCGAGAGTGTGACTTTGGATACTGTCTTGCGCGATGCTGGATCTTGTATTGACTTCTGGTTTCCGGTTTTTGAGAAAGTTTTCCAACTCTACATATATTGGATGATTTACATAGAATGATGTTACCGAGACACCTCTTTTTTCAAAATTAAAGACCTTTGTTTCGGTCTATATGGTGTTATATTGTCCTTGTAGAATTAAAAACAAATTGAGTCAACATATTAAATATTTTCTCTCCACGTGACAGTGTATTAGCCAATGAGAATGAGCTACAACAGACATTTACCCGAAGACGCAAATTGTAGACCTAACGTATATGTATATACTATATACTGTATATGGTAGGCTTACGGTATGAAGCCGCGGACTAGTATGACGTCAGAAGACCATGTGACCACCTAGTTCATTATCTCTTAACCGTAGTTGACAATACCCTTAAATCACGATCAAAACCAACCGATAGCGCTAGCGCTATCATTAATTATCATTTTTCATAAATTTAAAACAATTTGAACTTGTGTAGACATTAGTAAAGTCCAGCAGAAAATATGGTACATGTTGTAATTATGTACATTATATGTGAAAACATTTAATATAACAATTTGTTTTACCTATGTCATCACCTGTAATTATTTCATGTAAATTGTAGAAGGATTCATAAGTTTTCATAACTTGTGCCTAATCCCTTTGTAATTATTAATTATTCCCTTTAAATGTAAAACAATGTTAGAGTATGATAATACACTACTAATTTATAGAGTGGCATCCAGAGAGATTTTCTATCTTGACTTATAACAATTGACCAAGAGAAGACATTCTAATTATATCTTAAAGCCTATGAAATGCGCAGTTAACCCTAATGTCAGAAATACTGGTATAAGTTTGCAATTCTGGTAAATCATGCTTCTGCTATTAACACATGAGGTTTGATAATAATCAGAGTAACAAGAATGGCTATGTATAACCAAATATCATGATAGATTCTAAAAATAAATTTCGTTTTGAATCGTAGAAAAATAAAAATAAACCAACATTAAGTACGTTACGCAAATTAATGTAATATACACATGAACAATCTCAATTAATTCGGTAATGTGGTGAAGATATGTGTTGAACTAATTTATCCCTTATTTTGACAAATTATGGATTCTCGAAAAAGAAAAGTTATTTTAAACTAATGTGTCTTACGATTGTTAAAGTAAGCAGTCGATTGAGAAATCCCAGCATGTGTTGATTCTTCAAAAAGGTAAGTCTCGCATTTTGAGTTATCTGTCGTGTACGAAAAAGCAAAGCATGGTTCAGTTTTGTTTTGCAATATTTAGCACAGATTGCATGATTCGAAATTACAGAAAATGAATCCAGTTTGTATGAACTTTGATTTGCTTGTGCCACACGAAGTATTCTTTTGCTAAGTTGCGGGAATCCAACCCTGGTGAAAGACTCTACTGTCGAAAAGACCAACACTAAAATGGCCAGTTTTATTTCCATTGCTGCCGCCGTACTTCACTGTCTACCCAGCTATTTTAATACCTTGATGGTGGTGGGTAGTTTCTGGTCATATATCACACACGTAGAATCTCTCTGATGACTCTCTAACTCAGTTTTGGAAATCGAGCCCTTGTGATAGACTCTACTGTCGGAACCAATAATAGCGTGCAAATGCAATTAAATATTTTACGTTGTTAACCTCGTATTTCACTATTTACTCAGTTATTTTCAAAACTGAATGACGGCGAGTTGATTCTTATTTCATTTACACTTCATGTAATATAGTTGACAAATCTTTATCTATGGCCGGTGGAATCCTATCGTTTTGAGTAAATGCCAAAATGAACTCTCTATATAAACCTGAAATAGGCGTGGCTAAATAACTGCCAATCTCTCATCTGTAGCAAACCACAGATATTGTTATACAAGTTACTAAGCACCCACAGAAGTAGAATGTTATACGTAGTAAGTGTAGAGTTACATCACAGGGCCTCGTTACTAATGATGATATATATAAGATAGGTCAATTAATTAATATACAAAATAAAGTAAGCAAATAAAACTAATTAACTGATTGATTAATGGACCAATAATTAATTAATCAATATAAAGCTGAAATAACATATTAAGTTACTGATTCTGTTAATAATAATAATAAAAATATAATTTTGAAAAAATATGATTTAAAAGCACTTTCATACACAGAAAAGTGATATGTACATTTTGTTTTATCACTGATTTTAAAATTCTATTGTATATTATGTACTGTAGTACATTACTTATACACATGGCATCAAATGCATTTAGCACTGTAAATTAAGAAGATTCATGGATGAATAATTATCATTGATTAAGCATTACTTGACTGTGTCTTATGAGATTTTATAAACAATACTTTTGGTTTGATTAGTTTAACGTCCTATTAACAGCCAGGGTCATTTAAGGACGTGCCACGTTTGTTGGTGGAGGAAAGCCGGAGAACCCGGAGAAAAACCACCGACCAGCGGTCAGTACCTGGCAACTTCCCCACATGGGATTCGAACTCGCGACCCAGAGGTGGAGGGCATGTGGTAATATGTCGGTACATCTTAACCACTCGGCCACCGCGGCCCCATATAAACAATACTATTAGTTACTTACATTAACATGATTTGAATATTCTGTACCATTGCTTGAATCCTTGGATTTCGAAAGTGGTAAATGTTACATCAAAATAAAAATGTAAATCAAAAATCTGCTACAAGATTGGTTAATTGAAACTTACACATTTAATTTGAGTGTTCTACTTGTTTACACATTCCTGACAGTACCATTCCTCAGGTAGTTCCTCCACATTATCAATTTTTAAACAAACTGCATGGTACCATATATCACATCCGTCACATCCAACAGAGTTAAAACTTGCATCACGCCCGCATATTCCACACGGCCACAATATTTTTTTTCGTTTTCCCTGTTGCCTTTTTCCCTTACCAACACCACAACTCTTTCTCTTTTTCTTGGAATCTACCTGTAAGTTTGATGGACTGGGTACATCTGAAGAGAACACAGTCCGATCCTCAACAGGCGGATCAATGGAGGGACCAGGACCATATTCGGTATCAGGAGTGTCATCAAAAACAGAGGTGCTAGAAAATCCTGGAGAATCTACAATAACCACATTTAAGCGTTCCTGAATACTTTTTTTTGTTTTTAATGCTGTGTACTCTTGGATGTTGTACACACGACACAAAATCAACAATTTCTTTTTTGAAAACTTGATTTGCAAAAAATTGTCATCAATTATAACTTCTGACTGAATTCTTTTATGTGAAGCTTCCTTGTCTTTTGATTTATCTTCTATAATTGTGCGAAAAGTGAATTTTGTTTGAGTTTTTGCTTCATTTCGCATTTTGATTTGTTTTCTTGTTAGTTCTTTTTTTATGTTTTTCTCATTAGAGTACTCCTTGCGGAATTGAGACAGAGACATCAATACATACTTTGATATGACCTGGTGTAGTAACATGTTTATATCTGATGTAGCAGCTTCCACCACTGACTAAAGCACTCCATTTCGTTTCTAGGGCTGAATCATTTTCCAGTGAAGATTTTAAAAAAATTCCAAAATTTATGCTGTATAATCTGAAATTTGCAGTACTTTGAAGGCTTCGAATTTTCTTGTCGAGTAATTGAAAAAAAAAAGAGAAAGTATTGTCCCCAACCACAAAGAGGCCTTTTCGTATATTCTGTTTCCTGGAAATTTCCTGCATTGATTCAAGATCATCACATTCTTCATCGACACCATGAAGTTCTTCAAGAAGCCTCTTGAGGTTTATATTCCTTTCAGTTTCTTTAATCTTTTTCTTGTTGTATAAAGACATGGAAATACTTCTTCTGTACTTCTTGATTAAAGTAGAAATACACCATCCTGCAATATATCTAATCTTTGCTCTTCCCTCTCCAGACTCTTCAAAATTTTTCCCATGTTGTTGTTCTGCTTCTTTTTTTCAAGTCTTCCAGTAGTGGTTCTGCCTTCTTTTGAATAACATGATTTCTTAGCTTGGTGGATATTTTGTAAATGATATTTTCATGGGCTGATGAAGGGTTTTGTCCTAGCATGCACTTCACTTTAAGCCGGTGATCATCAGTACAAACTAAAGCATTATATCCACTGTAAAATGCATGTATGTCTTTATTACTAAGGGAAGGTGATGACATATGTGTATCTGATAACTGGCAAACTGCTTTCCATAGATATGTAACAAATATTTTGGTCTGGGATAGGTTCTTGCTCAGCAATTCAACTGCTGCATTATCTGCTTTCTGCTGCTCAGTTTTGGGTATGGCAGTCTGTAACTCATCTAGCATAGCCTTGACATCAATGACATCTGGTAGTTGCTCTGAATCCTTATCTGTAAACATTGAATCAATGTCATGTAAAGCATTCAGCATTTCCTCATCATCATCATCAGAATCTTTATTAGAATCACTACCTGGACCAGGTTCAGATGTAATTGGAGAAACTATTCCTTGATTCACTGGTTCGAGTTGAATCTCACTGTTTACACAACACTGCAGATTTTCATTCATTTTCAGAGGAGGCCTGTTGTAGAATTCACTAATACACTGTGGTGGTTTTTGGAGGAGACTTGCACTAAAGTTTTTAACTTGAAAGTTTTTCTTATCCTTTGCTCGGCTAAAGGCTACTGTAAGCTGACCATACTGTCGCATGTTTCTGCAATCTACATATACCCTTTGTAGTGTCATACCCTGTGACTTGTGGACGGTCATGGCAAAAGCAAGCTGGACTGGGATTTGGCTCCTGCTACCTATATCCTTTTTCAGTGTGGTACTGTATTTAGTAAAAAGGAACCTGGCGATAACCTCAGTCCTCTTAAGACTATGGAAATAGATATGTACATTATCTGGTTCCAGCTTGGCAACAGTCCCTGTCAAACCATTAACAAGTTCATCAGATAAGTTGACAAGCAATAGCACCGGACAACTTTTCTTCAAATGAAGTTCTTTCCTTGCTTTCAGTCCAGTTGTTTGTTGTTTGTTTGTTTGAGTTTTACGGCCCATCGACAACTAAGGTCATTTAGGGCCAAATTACAAGTCATGCATTATTATCAGGATAAAAGATCAGGGTAAGAAAAGGCAGGTAAGGACTAAAACACAGATTGTAAACGTTTATTTGATAAAAAAAGGTTTGCATGGGATAAAATAGTTTTGGTTAAAACACATGAGAAAACTCATGCACAAAGTTGATGAAACGATGAAATGTTGAGATGATACGATGATATGATATGATGAGAAAACGTTCATATTTTGTTTAAAATACCGATTTCTTTGAGATAATTAAAAATACGATTATGTCTCACGGCATGAAACAAAGTGTACATGTCGGAGACATCGTAGTACTTATCTTGTATGTGCTTAAAATCAATACAGTGCACTAAGATATGCTCCACTGTGAGAAGAGAATCACATGCGTGGCATGTGGGAGGATCCTCCCCTCTCAATAGATAGGAATGTGTAAAATATGTGTGTCCAGTTCGGAGCCGAGAGAGAACAACTTCCTCTCTGCGGTCTCTCCGACTGGACAGTTTAGGATTAAGTGTAGGTTGAATTTTAAACAGTTTATTGTTTGTTTCGGTAGACCACCTTTGTTGCCAATGGTGTTTGATGGCCGACTGAATTGAAGGTTTGATGTCGGTGTATGGTAGTTTCAAATCTGTTTGTGCTAGGCGAAGAGCAGTCTTAGCTGCTTTATCAGCCTGTTCATTCCCCTTTATACCCACATGACTGGGGATCCAAAGATAAGTAATTTGAGTGTTAGAAGATAATCGAAAGGTTCGGATTAAAAGATTTTGAATTAGAGTATTTCTAGGGTTTCTTGATTTCAAAGCCTGAAGAACTAAAAGAGAGTCTGAACAGATGATTGCCTTTTCAATGCGGTGTTCTTCGATGTGGTCAAGAGCCAGACCGATAGCACAAGCTTCCGCAGAGAAAATGGAGGCAGCATCTGGAAGTCGGATAGAGGAACAGTGATTAGATGTACAGCATGCTGCCGCAACTTTATCACCATCTTTTGAGCCGTCAGTGTAGATCTTGACATGATCAGGGAACGTCCTGATGCACTCCCGAAAGGAGGATTTATGTTCTTCGGGTAATGCACTGGACTTTGTCCTCTCATGCAAAGATAAATTGATATCAGGTGTTTGAATGAGCCATGGTGGTTCATCCGATATGGTGTACTCGTCAATGGTGTCGAAATTTATATTTAGTTCCTGCAAAAACTTTGAAATTCTGATGCCAAATGTTGGTATGAGCTTTTGATTTTGTCTGAATATGTCTTGGTGTTGTGGATTAAATACAAGATCGAATGCGGGGTTTTTGGGATTGGATTTCAGTTGAGCAGCATACTGTAATGATAATTTCTTTCGTCGATCGTTTAGAGATGGCTCATTAGCTTCCACATGGAGACTCTTCACAGGTGTTGTTCGAAAAGCTCCAAGTGCCAGACGCAGTCCCTGATTCTGGATAGGGTCAAGCATCTGTAGATAGGAGCTGCGAGCCGATCCATAGACAATCGAGCCGTAGTCAAGTTTTGATCTAATAAGTGCACGGTAGATACGCAGAAGCATTTTACGGTCTGCACCCCAATCAGAATGGGACAGAACACGTAGAATGTTTAGCGCCTTCGAGCACTTATCCTTAAGGTGTTTTATGTGTGGAACAAAGGACAGTTTCGAATCAAATATTAATCCAAGAAATTTAGTTTGTTCAACTACTGGAATTTTGATTCCATTGAGTGTGAGGTCTGGATCGTTGTGTGGTTTTCGTTTTTGACAGAAATGCATGCAGACAGTTTTTGATCTTGAAAATCTAAAGCCATTTTCGTCAGCCCAATTTTGTAATTTGTGCCTAAACATTGTTGTAGTTGTCGTTCTATAGTGTGCATGTTCTTTGATCTGTAACAGATCAAAAAATCATCCACAAATAGAGACCCTTCCGTAGATTGGCCAAGACATTTAGTTATGCTGTTAATTTTTAATCCAAAAAGTGTGACGGATAGGATACCACCCTGGGGGACGCCCATCTCCTGTGTTTCTGTTTCTGAATAAGTTGAACCCGTTCGAACTTTGAAATGCCTGTCAGATATGAAATTTGAAATAAATTTTGGCAAATTACCACGTATACCGATATCATGGAGATCGTTCATGATTCCATATTGCCAAGTTGTGTCATATGCCTTTTCAAGATCAAAGAATACGGCCACAAGATGTTCTTTCTTGGCAAATGCTTCTCGTATAAATGTTTCTAGTCTAACTAAGTGATCTACCGTTCCCCTGCGGTTTCTAAAGCCGCATTGCAAAGGACTTAAAATATTGTTTGAATTCCAGGAACCAAACTAATCTAGTATTTATCATACGTTCTAGAGTTTTACAAATACAACTCGTCAATGAAATAGGACGATAGTTATTGGCATCATTAGCATCTTTCCCGGCCTTCGGAAGGGGTATAATAGTAGATTCCTTCCAAGACTCGGGAATTTTGCCAGAAGAGTAAACTTGGTTAAATATAGTTAAAAGACATTTTAGTGAAGAGTCTGGTAATTGTTTTAAAAACATGTATGGAATTTCGTCTGGTCCAGCTGCCGAGTCCTTTGATTTCTCAAGGGACTCGAGCAATTCTGGTATCTCGAAAGGCCTATTGTAACTTTCACTATTGGAGGATTTAAAATTAAGACGTCTCTTTTCCTTTTCCTTTTTAAATTTTTTGAAATTTTTTTGAATGATTTTTGACGGATGAATTGTTAGCAAAATTTTTGGCAAAGGCGTCAGCTATTTCGGATTTTGAAGAAAATACTTTATTTTTGTTAATAAGGTGGGATGATGGTGTTGCTTTTCTTTTCCCGCTGATTTTACCAATCATTTCCCAAACTTTCTTCGAAGATGTATTGGAGTTAATTTTTGAGACATACTCTTTCCAAGTACTTGTCGGATTTGATAGACCTTCGAGCTTTTGCTCTCCAAATTTTAAAATTGTTATAGTTTGAGACGGTTGGCGAAGCCAAGTACCGCCTCAGAGCTGAATTTCTACCAGATCTATTGATAAATGAATCATTTGAGAGAAGAAACTTTGTAGGTTTCGGCACGGATTTTGGTATGGTTTTCGTAGCGATAGAAGTGAGCGCTTCTGTGAAAAGTTTAATGGGGTCATCAAGGTTCAAAAAATTTATCCTCGATGAGTTCTTCTGCGCACAAGGTTTAAATTGAACCCAGTCCGCCTTATGTAAATTCCCCTGAGGAATAGGCTCCTCAAGTTTTGGTGACCCTATGTTCTTTAGTATAATTGGAAAGTGATCGCTCCCACAAAGATCATCGTTGACCATCCAATCATAATCCAGAAGAATTGATGGATGGCACAACGATAGATCAATGTGGGTAAGCGAGCCAGAGGCAGGATGTAAATATGTTGGGGCATTGGTGTTATATAAAGATATAAGCTGTTTTTATTAATAAACTCTTCGATACGTCTACCTCTATCGTCAGTGCCTGGGGAGCCCCAGATGCTATTATGACCGTTAAAGTCGCCCATGATAATATATGGCACTGGTAGTTGTGATACGATATTACTCAGTTCATCACAACTAAATGGAGTATTTGGAGGTAAATATATAGAACAGACTGTTATTTTACGGTGAAGAGTTGCGCTTATAGCAACAGCTTGTAAGGTGGTATTTAGCTGAATGTGTCTGTGAGGGACGTTTTTATGCACCGCCACCGCCACACCACCTGATGCGCGGCCACCTGTTGGAGTTTTTGTGTAGAGTGTAAATTGTCTGAGATTGATGGTGTCTTTCAGCATTATTTCTTGAAGGTAGAATATGGATGGGTTTTTGTTTGTATAAGATGTTTTAATTCTTCTATGTTCGCTTTAAATCCGCGTATGTTCCATTATATGATAGTGTTTGTCTCTATGTTGGTCCCTGAGGATAGTTTGTCGGACCGACAGGACTACTTGAAGTAGGTTGTTTGTGGCGATAAATGTGTTGTCACCAAACTCGCTGTCGTCCGATAGAACATCATAGATGTTCCGTCCAATGATAGGGTCATCTGATCCCTTACTGGGTTTGTTGTTTAGTGCAGGAAACCTAGCCAGCTTTACCTTGGTGGTTTTGGTCTGGCGTTGCTCCTGCGGTGGTGTATTAGCTGGTCGCTTGGCTTTACTAGGGAGTTTTTTAACGTCAATAGACGGTGAAGATAAAGCACGTCTATGACGAGCGGCAGTAACTTGTTTTCTAATGTTCTGTGTTTGAATTTGGTGTTGTGTAAGTCCTGGAGTCGCCGGTGGGATTGGCGTTTTAGCTCCAGGTGGCCCAGCAGGTGGTTTTTGTTGTTGTTTGTGGTGTGGTTTAGATGAACCTGACTTGAACCTGTTCGGGTCCCCCATGATCACTTTGCAGGCCTTAGCATCAGCCATATCTGGGACATCATTGTCCCAGTTAGGCTTGTCAACCAAGGCCTGGACCGACGCATGTTTGACGGTGACACTGTCAACAGGCGTCTTTGCGCGGGTGATCTGGGCATAGGTTGCCACATTCAGGTCTGAACACTCGACTATCCTCCTAGCTTCAGGGAAGGAGAAACCTCGGGTATATTTGACCCGTAATATCTCCCTTTCCCGAGTCCAGGTAGGACAGGTGCGTGCACACGCAGCATGGTCACCCCCGCAATTGACGCAGTGACGGTTGACAATGTCACATTCAGTCCAGTTGTGTCCCCTTCGTCCACACACTTGTAAACAAAGTCCTCTTCTGTAAAATACAACAGCAGTTATCAGTACGCAAAGGTGTATTCAAATCTATCTATTGCTTTTACGATACAATAAAACCAATGAACTTGAAACATGCTGTATTACAGCTCTACAATAACACCATGACCTTGAAACATGCTGTATTACAGCTCTACAATAATAATAAATGGTGTATTATTTATAGTAGCTATATAGAGCATAATGTTTTAATTGGCCTGGGGATTTCAAAGGTTAGACTATGAGATCAAAGGTAAGATAAAATAGGTAAATTTTAAAATCGAATTGTATGTTTAACTTCTCATGTTACATTAATTTCATTCACATATTTATAGATTTATCATAAACCTAAAGGTCATAACTTAGGTCACCTGCCAAGGTCACAATTGTTTATTAAGTTGTACTACAGATATATTCATAAGTTTTACTTTTTGTTAAGAAAAGTTTATTTTGTATTTGCAAACTCTATTATTTATTCAAATGTTGTTATTAATGTATATTTTTCTACGTATCCCACAGGCTTTGCCATAACCTGACAGAGGATGAATCTGGGCAGATTTCAAAAGACGACTTGCTGCAATCTTTCCATGACTACCAGTATACGACACCTTCTATAGCACCGATATCCAGCCAACTATTTGCCCGTTACCTTTTGAAGGTTTTCCCTCATGTTACAACATCAAAGCTCAGAGATGGAGGAGATGGAAAAAGGAGAAGAGTTTACTGTGGTATAAAGTACCGGGAAGGGACATCAACTGTGATAGATCCAAATGAGTTGGATTTTTCTGCATAGAAATATTTTGGTATTGAAAAAGGACCAAATGGGGAAACTGTTTTTTTATATCAAAAGTAAAGTCACTGTCAATGGAATTTATGTTCTTAAGAGAGTAACAGTAGATTTTGAAAAACAACGCTGGACCTTACATGTAAGAGATAAGTTTATAGACTTAGAAAGACTAGGTGTGTCAGACATGCTTGATATGACATCAAGGAATCTGGAGAGCATTTTGTTTATTGTAAATCTGTTTGAAGTGTGCACCGGAATTGAAGCTGATGATAACATCAAAGTTCCAGCAAATTGCAGAAAATATTGGATCTGGATTGAGTGAAATAACGAGCAGAAATCTAAGATGCTCAACCTGCCTTGGTGTGATACCATTACTTTCTAAAGTCAAATCTTGCCATAACTGTTCAGAGAATATACGTACTTTCAAAAGACGCCTTCTTCCTGATGTGTCCATTTCTGAAACCGATCAGAATGACATGTCAAAGATATTGACCGAAGTATTCCCTGGAGCAGCTGCAGAAATGCAGAGGTTTTTACGAAATCAGCATGACATACTTACCTCTAAGAAGGGTGCCATAAGATGGGATCAGGACACCATTCGGACATGCCTTGAGCTATGGTGCCGGAGTCCAAGGGCATATGAAAACTTGAAAGGTAGTCACCTGTTTAATTTGCCGTGTGGACGTACCTTACAGAAATACAAAAATATCGCTCCACAAAATGCTGGGATAAACCGTGAAGTATTTGAATAGATGTTCAACACAGCAAAGAAGGTCAATCTCCCAGATGCAGGCTATCATGGTGGGATCATTCATGATGAGACAAAAATTCAGGAGTCATTGGTACTCAATGTAAAGGGACGAGAAAACAAATCGATTGGGTTTGTGGAAACCGGTGTGGAAGGCGAATCTCTGAGAACCATGAAAAGTAACAAAGTTGAACCTGTATTAGCATCTGAGGTACTGCAGGTAACTTTTCTTGGTTACACTGGATTCCGCTTTCCAATAGCACATTATCCCACCAACACAATATCTGCTGCGGAACTTTATGGAATAATTTGGGACATAATTAGTGAACTCAAGTCATGGGGATTTACAACAGATTTTATTCTCCAGGACGGTGGTGACCAAAATAGGCCATTCATGAAAATGCGCTTTAAAAATGAAAATGATGCAGAATGTAAGAACTACCTCAGTCCAAATCTGACCAACATGTCCCGAAAAATTGCCCATTCCCAAGACTTCTCTCACAATATAAAGAAACTTAGGAATGCAGTATTGTCCAGTGGTCTCCCGAAACAACACACAAGGTACCTGATGAAAGGCGATCAGTTTGTGGTATGGGAGATGTGGCTAGATGCTGTCAAATGGGATGAACAGACAAACTCCTGACGGGTAAACAATAACATACTTACATCACACATGGATCCTGATTCAGCTGAAAAAATGAGGAACCATTACGCCGAGGAGATGCTGGACAAGAATTTCTTTTATCTAATGAAGGCTTACCAGAAATCTCTTCAAAATGGAAGTGTTCTCAATGCTGCCATTGATTTCTTAGAGCAGACCAGCCTTCTGATCTCAATTTTCAGAGATGGACGTCCAATACCATCTGTGAAAGATGACAGACTGTTGACATTGAAAGGGATTCGGGAGGGGTTTAGAGAGTGGAAAAGGGACATTGAAAGGCGAGATGACTTATCTCCGAAGGAGAAAGAGAAAAGTCTACCAAGCAAGAAATGCTTGTGTGACCAGGAGAGTCTGATATCAACTTTTATTGAACTATGTCACATTCATCTGAAAGACTTTCCATCCTCATGTGTGTATCCATCGCGCTTCAACTCCGACGTAATAGAGAACAATTTCTGTCAAGTCAGAGGAATACATAATGGGAACTCTACAAACCCTACATATCATGCATATTCCAACACCATGAACTCAGTAATTCTGGGACAATCTGCAAAATCTAGAGGTCGAAAGTGCAATGCCGGACAACTTGCTGCTGATCCATATTCATACAGCACTACAGTTTCAACATTTCCAAAGAAAAGAAAAACATTGGGAGACATCACAAATAAATGTCACTAACAGGATTTGGGTAATGAGCTTGTAAGTGTATAGTTCTGAAAACATTTTGAGAAAGTTATTGAAACATGTAATATACATGTAAGAATTATTGAAATGATACTAAACTTTCTGCTTAAAATTGTGTCATCTTCCAAGTTTACACTAATTCGATTGAGATACTGGTCAGTTTACACAAGTCAGACTGACTATCATTTTGTTTAAACAAAGTTGCATAATCTTAATGGTCAGATTAGACAGGTTTAATTATATAAATCACATTATATAAATCACATTAGGCAGGCTAAATCATTTACATTATTTGATTTTATACATGGGTCAATTTAGACAGTTATTCTTTTCTTTTTATTATTTCCAATTACACAGTGTATTGGTCCTTTTAGATTAACAATAATACCAGGGTAGTCAGATTTAATTTGCTCAGATTAACAAAAACAGCTGTGTCAGATAGAGTAATTTTACCTTCCATATCCATAAGGCACTTAGCATTGTGGATATCAACATCTAAATTTGTTGCATATAGAAACAGGGGTGGTTCTCCTGGAGGCAGGGTACGACTTAAGCGTTTCAACAAAAGAATACTCTCCTTCTCCAAGTGGCCACTGAAATAGATATGGTTATAGTTATTGAAATACTGAAAATAGTGCAACAAAACAAATTACATGTACTATTACATTGATGCATGAATGGAACTATCTTTTTGGACTACACAAGCTTATTTATTTATGGGTGTTTTTTTTTTATTTGTCTCTACATGTACATGAAAAGACATAAACGTAGGCATACTGTACTGCAGAAAAAAGTTTGTTTACACATTTTGTAAACTTTGAATAAAACCCAACTGAAATATGCTTATACCCAACTTAAGAAGTTTAAGCACAGGTCCTCGTTCAGAATGATGAGATATGCAAGCGATATGCAAGCGATGCTTTAAAAGTTTTATATGTACATGTGTATACAACAATTTACACATGTTTTCATTAATACGTGTACATGTGTAGCTACGTATATGTAATGTACATGTTCATACTTTGTATGTGAAAGAAACACTTTAATACATATATCCCATTATTAGGAACAAGACCCTGTGTATGGTTGAGATTGAAAACCAAATTTTTATTTTGGGTGTCTTCGACGACGTCCGAGCAAAAACCATAAAAGTACACTAAGTGCTAGTGTATTGCTACGTGTCCTAGGCTCGGTTATAACCGGAACAAGGACGTTAAGCCCCATCAATCAATCAATCAATCAGTGTATTGCTACACATATATACATGCAATTTTACAATATCTACCTTGTGATGCCTCGGACAACAAGGGCAAGGTCTTCCTCTTTCTGTCTATGTATCTCAATGAGGTTGACATGATGGAAAACATTCATAAGCCCAGAGGTAAACACATAATTACCATCATCTAAGTACTGTGGAGAAGGAACCGGTGGAAGTTGATAGAAATCTCCACTAAGTACAATTTGTATGCCACCAAATGGCTTGCCATTGCATCTCACATGTCTCAGTACACAGTCAATTTGCTCAAAAAAATTTCTACTAATTAACGAAATTTCATCAATAATTAGTATATCTGCATTCAAAATGCTTCTTCTTTTACACTCATATCGCTCATCGTGAGTCATAATATTGCAAATTTCCTCATCGGAAAATCTACCATCAAGTAGTCCGATAAATTTGTGAACTGTTGTAGGCCTACATAGGCTTAAATTGTCTTTTGAAATATTGTTCAGAGCATCTTTCAGCACAACTGCTGCCTTTCCAGTACTGGCTGTCACATGCACATTTTTTCCTGTAGTAACACAATAGTCTACAATTTTAGATATTATAAATGACTTCCCAGTACCAGGAAAACCTGTTAATATCAAATTGTGACCACGACAGACGATATCAAAAACCTTACCTTGTATGTTATCCATAGTTACGTTTTCCCCGCAATTTTGGACACCCGGAACAATGTTTACTTACATGTACTTCGAGGCATGCCGAACGTCCAATTTCATTCACTGCTGCACACCAATGATATTGCGCAACTTCCGGTCCAATGGAAGCTGGACAGGGCGGGATATTTGTAACCTCTCGTCAAAATTGCTTTAAAATGCGGTTAAGATCGTAGAACGAACACGAAACTACTGTGGATACAAAAACTAGAACATATAATGAAACAATAGCAACAGTTTCGACGAAGAAATATCAAAAGTAAGTGTTGTTCATATTCGTTTGAAATTGGCAGCCCGATTGTTTTGATAACATCAGGAGTACATAAGAAAATTGCTTTAGAAAAATGCAAAAATCAAGACCCATCCAACGAATCGGCAATCTTTTGATTTTTGATCTGAATGTGCGACTAGGATTCATATATAATGATTTAGGCTGTCATCCTTGTGACGTCATTTTAGTCCCCGGCTTCATAAGGTAAGCCTACTACATACAGTGTATACATATACGTTAGGTCTACAATTTGCGTATTCGGGTAATGTCTATGGTAGCTTTATGGGACAAAGAAGTAATTCCAACCATGTGGACAAAAAATGTCAAATTTTCGAGGCGATCTGCCCCTTTATCCAGACACACAAAACGAACAAAATTACATGTATGATGCGAACAGTAATACGGGATAATAAAATTAGACAAATATTCAAAAGCACAATGGAGCGCCATTAACCCTTTGGCAAGTGGCAACAGAAGGTCGGATCTACCAAAATATCTACAGACTTACGTTTGATGGGATCCCGTGTCATCTGGAAAATCCTGTTGATATTACTTCTTTGACCCTTATGGTAGTTGTATGATATACATAGTTTCAGATTATAATCCAACTTTATGAAGATGTCAACATGATGTTCCGGTCAGGTTGAACAAAGGCGTAAATGACTTACACATCCTTGGTTATTACATAGTATACTATCAAGTCCCTGGTTAATTATAAACAGCACCATCTTGTTCCGAACACTATCACAACAAATATGTAAACATCAAAGAGATAGCGTGCTCTTATTTCAAACTTGAAGTTTCTGCCGTTTCGATGAAAACACGGGAGAGTTCGTTCTGATTCTTGTTCTGTAGGGATTCAAAATTGTATAAGTGAAAGATGACCCACATGGGTCATGAGTGGCGAGACCCAAAGGAGTCAATTTGGCAATTTCTATATGAACGATTATCAGCTGAAAACTAAGCATGGATGGCATTCATATTGCATTTATATGACGGGTTGACCCTGCGGGGACCTGAGGGGCTTGGCCAAAAGTGTCAATTTGGCTATTTCTTTATAAACGATTTGTTCTCTATGATAAAGGTCTCTAATGCATTTGCTGCATCTTTATTGGATGAAGTTCTACAAATGATACGGGGTTGAACCTCGGGGCCTGAGAGGGGGGGTCAAATAGAGTCAATTCGGATATATCCAAATAAACGACTTCTTTAAAACAAAGCATGTGATAGCACTCATATTGCAATGGTAGCTTACAGATAGAGTAGGGATTCAGAATTGTACAAATTATTTGGCTAACCCCGGGTTTCATAATCCAAATCATAATTCGTTTAACGGATGTCTTAACCTACTTGACAGTAAGACAAATATATATAAGACACCCGATGTAGTCAGGCCAAAAAGCAGTTCGGGGCTACAGGTAATTACAGGTAGCTTATCCAGGTATTGCATTCTATCATAATATGTAGAAACATATTTATTAATGTATATTAATTAATGTGTATACGGGAGGTCTCGATCAGACACATAATACAATGTTAATATGTGATGATGACAATCATCGGTGTATGTACGTGCATGTGTCATTTGCACGTCTTTGATATCTGCCTTCGTTCTTGAATTGTTGAAGTAAAATGTCCTTTTACGGCACATGAGTTTGTTTGTTTGTTTGTTTAATTAATTAACGTCCTATTAACAGCTATGGTCATGTAAGGACGGCCTCCCATGTATGGTGTGTTGCGTGTATGTTGTGCGAGGTGCGTGTTTTGGAAGACTGCGGTAAATTCATGTTATGTCTTCTTGTATAGTGGAACTATTGCCATTTTTATAGTGCTATATCACTGAAGCGTGCCGCCGAAGACACCAAGCAACACACCCCACCCGGTCACATTATACTGACAACGGGCGAACCAGTCGTCCCACTCCCCGTTTGCTGAGCGCTAAGCAGGAGCAGAAACTACCACTTTTATAGACTTTGGTGTGTCTCGGCCAGGGGACAGAACCCAGAGCCTTCCTCACAGGGGCGAACGCTCAACGCAAGGCCAAAAGTGAGGCGGTGCCAAGGAAGGCATTAGGAAAGATAAAGTCAGTTAGGAAGAAAAGAAAAGATAAGATCCTAAATTTAGTCGCCTTTTACGATTATGCAATGGGGGCAGCAGGTACAATTCTAACGCCCTACCTGCAGGGCTTGAGACGGCACAAGCATGTATTAAGATAGGCAACCGTGCAACAGATACACGGGCGCTATAATTATTTATCTGCCACCCAGATTGCATTTATATCTCCAATAAATGCAATCTAACAACCCTTTAATTGTTATATTTACATTTTACTTTCTAGTTCAAAGTAAAATATAATTTAGATGCGAGTGAACATAAGAATTTCCCTCTTCAGCCATTTAACCTCAACAGCCAAGTTCAATGTGATAAAAATAGTCCCTATAAAAATTAAAAAAATTAAATTTAATTTGTTTTCTGGGGTCTTTTCTGTGGCAAAACAACCAGGTTTTAATTTATATAAGACACATTCTTGAACTGGACATTATTAATGTATGATCAAATTTTGAAACCGGCAGAACATATCCTTAAAAGATCTGAAAGTTATAATTGTTATATTTCTAATCACACGGCAGCTATAACGTTCCAAAAGCAGAACTATATCTTCCTGACTGTCGTACCCAACACAGTAACCAACACATTTTTATGTAAGACGAAGAACATGTAAAGGTAGACAATAGTATTTTTAAAAATTTATTTGGAACGATAAAATAGATACAGTTAAACGAAAAGTAATGTATGGTGATTTTGAAGAAGGTGGACTACGTGTTCCGCATATTTTAAATTTTTGTCATGCGTTGAAATGTGTTGGATTAAAAAAAAACCTAATAGACCAATCAAATTGTTCCCCGTGGAAGTCCCTTCTTTTAGATGATATTTAAGCATATAGAGGGGACAAGGTCTTAAGACTAAGAAAAGAAGTGATTTCGGAAAGAAGATCTTTAAATACTTTTTGGAAAGAAATTTTTATGATATGTGCTGAGCTATGTGGAGAGGAACCCCCAACAACCCCAGATTCGGTTGCTTCATAACCATTATGGTTGAATAATTTCATTAAGATTGATAACAAAACTTTTATCTACAAACACTGGTGTGAAAAAAAATAATTTGAAAGAAAACAATGTACTGAATTCAAATCCAAGGCAATGGAAGAGTATATTGCTTCAACAGGAAAATGACTCAATTAATTTGAAACAAAAGCAATTTATTCATTATCTTAAGAAATATGATAAGATTACAAGATATTTTTACAAACTTATGTTTAAACCTATAATTGAATATCCGCTTAAAAATCAAAATCCATGGCAGGAGATTTTGCATGTCAACATCCCAAGAGGGGTTTGGAATAAGATTTTTATCATACCTTATAATGTCACAGACGATATAAAACTTCAAAACTTTCAATTTAAATTTATCCTTAAAATAGTATAAACCAATTCCAAAGAATGCAATGTAAAATGAGTGAAACAGAAAGATGTTCTTTTTGAAAAGATGGTCGAGAAACACTCATGCACCTCTTTTGGGAATGTTGCCATGTACAATATCTTTGGACATCCTTTTTGAATTTAATGAAAACAAGCTATGAAATTGAGCTGTGCAGAGACCTAACAATAATGATTTTTGGTATATTAGACATGAATTGGCTATGAATTGAATTTTTTGATATTATTGTTGAAATATTACATATAATATTGTAAACTAAAATAAAAAAAAAATCTCATATTGGAGAATGGAAAGCTTAAACTTTATTTTACAAAAAAAAAAAAAAAACAAAAAAAAAATATATGAAAATTTCGATTTAATTTCATATTCAGTGAAAAAAAAAACCCAAATTAAATCAAAAGTGGATTTTTGTGGCCATTTTTTGTATGGAGATTAGTGAGAAAAAATACTACTTAAATTTACATAGTATATTCATGTATTTATAATTGATAATTTCCTGAACGTTTAGTACATGTATGCTGTTTTATGTTTCTTACTGTGTTTTGTAACATGAGAAATTAATGTAACAATAAACAAGAGGCCCATGGGCCTTAACGGTCATCTGACTATTGGCACAATACAACATAGTCATTTAAAGATTTTAGCCATTTTGACCCCTGTGATCTTGAATGAAGATCACGGTCATTTTTTTAAAAACTAATATGGTAGCCCTTCATCCCAGCATGTCACAGGCCCAATCTCAGGTCTCTAGGCCTCTTAGTTATTCACAAAAAAATGTTTCAAGATTTTAGCCTATTTGACCCGTGACCTTGGATGAAGGTCAATGTCATTGATTTGAACAAACTTGGTAGCTCTTCACTCCAGCATGCTTCAAGCCAAATATCAGTACCCTGGGCCTTCTGGTTCTTAAGAAGAAGTTGCTTAAAGATTTTAGCCTAATTGACCCCTGTCATCTTAAATGAAAGTCAAGGTCATTCATTTGAACAAACTTGGTAGCACTTCATCCCATCATGCTACTTGCCCAATATCAGTACCCTGGGCACTCTGGTTCTTGAGAAGCAGCCGTTTTAAGATTTTAGTTTTTTGACCCCTGTGACCTTGAATGAAGGTCAAGGTCATTGATTTGAAAACATTTGATAGCCCTTCATCCCAGCATGTCAGGGGCCCAATATCAGGTATCTAGGCCTCTTAGTTATTCACAAGAAGTCATGTAAAGATTTTAGCCTATTTGACCCCTGTGACCTTAAATGAAGGTCAAGGTCATTCATTTGAACAAACTTGGTAGCCTTTCATCACAGCATGCTACAGGCCCAATACATCAGTACCCTGGGCCTTCTGGTTCTTGAGAAGAAGTCGTTTAAAGATTTTAGGCTATTTGACCCCTATGACCTTGAATGAAGGTCAAAGTCATTCATTTGAACAAACTTGGTAGCCCTTCATCCCAGCATGCTGCAGGCCCAATATGAGAACCCTGAGCCTTTCGGTTCTTGATAAGAAGTTGTTTAACGGATTTTAGCCTATTTGACCCCTTTGACCTTGAATGAAGGTCAAGGTCATTCATTTGAACAAACTTGGTAGCCCTTCATTTCATCCCAGCATGCTACAGGCCTAATATATCAGTACCCTGGGCCTTCTGGTTCTTGAAAAGAAGTTGTTTAACGGATTTTAGCCTATTTGACCCCTTTGACCTTGAATGAATGTCAAGGTCATACATTTGAACAACTTTGGTAGCCCTTCATCCCAGCATGCTGCAGGCCCAATATGAGAACCCTGAGCATTTCGGTTCTTGAAAAGAAGTTGTTTAACGGAGTTTAGCCTATTTGACCCCAGTGACCTTGAATGTAGGTCAATTTCATACATTTGAACAAACTTGGTAGCCCTTCATCCCAGCATGCTTCATTTTCAATATCAGTATCCTAGGCCTTCTGGTTCTTGAGAAAAAGTCGTTTAAAGATTTGAGCCTATTTGACCCCTTTGACCTTGAATGAAGGTCAAGGTCATTCACTTGAACAAACTTGGTAGCCCTTCATTCCAGCATGCTACATGCCCAATATCAGTATCCTAGGCCTTCTGGTTCTTGAGAAAAAGTCGTTTAAAGATTTGAGCCTATTTGACCCCTTTGACCTTGAATGAAGGTCAAGGTCATTCACTTGAACAAACTTGGTAGCCCTTCATTCCAGCATGCTACATGCCCAATATCAGTACCCTGGGCCTTTTGGTTATTGAGTAGAAGTCGTTTAAAGATTTTAGCATTTTTGACCCCTGTGACCTTGAATGAAGATCAAGGTCGTTGATTTGAACAAACTTGATAGCCCTTCATCCTAGCATGTTGCAGGCACAATATCAGGTGTCTAGGCCTCTCAGTTATTCACAAGAAGTTGTTTAAAAGATTTTAGCCTATTAAACCCTTGTGACCTTAAATGAAGGTCAAGGTCATTCAACAAACTTGGTAGCCCTTCATCACAGCATGCTACAGGCCAAATATCAGTACCCTGGGCCTTTCGGTTATGGAGAAGAAGTCGTTTGAATGAAAAGTTTACGCACGGCGGACGGCGCACGACGACGGACGGTGCATGATGACAATAGGTCAGCCTGACTTTTCGGGTCAGATGAACTAAAAAGCTGAATAAAAAAAAATGACAAAAAAATTGGACAATATGTGTATATATATAAATTGGACACTATTTTTATTGCTTGATAAGCTTTGAAAGCAATTGAATACATACATATTCTACATGAAGTGATATTGAATATGTCTCAACGTTCATACCATCTTTAACGGAATCAAAACATTGTTCAATCATTATGCATACCCTTGATGATATCTACTTGTACACACCATCAGTAATAGCCATGTGTACTGTGAAATTTAACGTGGTTTCTGTGAAATTGATGATAACCATTTCTGACAGATAAACGGACAGAGGGACACGTGTACGAAAAGAAACTAACACAAAGTGAAATCAGATGAATTTATTTAAAAAAATTATTGTAGAAAAATAAGACACACACAATATATATAAAGTACATATTTGTATCTCTAAGTCATGAGAGACATTCCTATTTTTAATACTGCATAATCTCAGTCAGTTAACACAAGAGTTAAGGGTGATATACAATATATATAATATCGTTTTATCAGCAAAATAGCATCTTATAACAAATATTGTTTAGAGATATCATTACGAATTTAGATATAATGTTTTGATAAAAATATTCAATTGGCATCTGATTCAAGTTAAATTGAAAATGTGAAAAACACAGATTATTAAAATGAGAAACTCATTTCATCAAAATGAATCAGAGATATTATCACTGTTAGATAGCTAAACTCAATGATTAGGACGTCTTTTTTCAATATTACAACAAGGACGAAGAAACATACCTTCAACACCGAAGATGATTCCTAAGAGTTTCCTCCCATATGACGCATATACAAAACCAGCAATAAACATTTCTCATCTATCGGATACGTTTAATGGTCCTTCTTTAAAACACATGGATGAACGTATAATTTATCTTAGAGTCAGCGTGGACACAAAAAATGCTTCAAAATAATTTTGTTTGATTTTATGCATTTAACCTTTAGTTAATACATTGTGAATGGAATACTTTACCAATAGTGGTTTTACGATATCATATCATACATATGTCTGGTGTAGACACCATTTGTCATAATGTCTAAGTCTGGTGTCAGGGCCAGAGTATCTCGGGCTAATAGTGTATCCTAGCCTTAAAATGAAGTTGAAAGGCAATGGAGGCAACTCATCATTATTTGCATGCAAACGTTTGAATTATGATATAATGCCATAAACATTTCAAGCATTGGAATGACAGTGATTAAAAAGGAATTAATTGTAATCTACGTAATATATTTGATTTACTTTATTGAGATTACAATGGAATTTCATAGATCATTTGTAGTGGTAATGCCGTTACAGACCGCATCCGAATATAGATACCGTATTAACCAGATGCCAAAGTCGTTTATTTAGGTTACAATGGAATTTTATAGATAGTTTGCTGTGAATATGTCGTCATGAATGGCATCCGACTGGTATTAGCCAGATGCCAAAGACGATACGGCGACGCAATGCATTATCAATATTAATGAAACAGGGATAATGACATGAAAATAATTCAATCTAAATAGGCGCTAAATGATAAGGATTTTTTTTTACAAACATCTTTTTATATCAACATCAAATATAGCCACGGAGAAATGTCATTTTACAAGTATTTTGTTATATCAACAACAAATATAGCCACAGGATAATGTCCTGTTAGTAAAATCTTTTTTTTATATCAACATCAAATTTAGTCATGGAGAATTTTCCTTTTACAAACATCTTTCTATATCAACATCAAATATAGCCACATGGAAATGTCCTTTTAAAAGCATTCTTTATATCAACATCAAATATAGCCACAGAGGGACGTCCTTTTACTAACATCTGATTTATTTCAACATCAAATATAGCCACAGAGATATGTCCTTTTACAAGCATCTTTTTATATCAAAATCAAATATAGCCACAGAGAAACGTCCTTTTACTTACATCTGATTTATTTCAACATCAAATATAGCCACAGAGATATGTCCTTATACAAGCATCTTTTTATATCAAAATCAAATATAGCCACAGAGGGACGTCCTTTTACTTACATCTGTTTTATATCAACATCATGTAAAACAACAGAGAAATGTCCTTTTACAAACATCTTTTTATATCAACATCAAATATAGCCACATGGAAATGTCCTTTTATAAACATCTTTTTATATCAACATCAAATATAGCCACAGAGAAATGTCCTTTTACAAACATCTTTTTATGTCAACATCAAATATAGCCACAGAGAAATGTCCTTTTACAAGTATTTTTAGGTCATCTGACCGAAGGTCAGGATGACCTATTGTCATCGTGTTTTGTCCGTCGTCGTGCGCCGTGCGCCGTGCGCCGTCCGCCGTGCGTCGTGCGTAAGACTATTTATACAAAAGCCTACTCCTCCTTAACCCTTGAGCGGATTACATCCATATTTGGTGTGAAACATCATTGGGGGAGGACAATCATATTTTTTATAAATGAGACTGGTCCGACCCCTAGGGGCTGAGGGGTGGGGCCCCAAAAGGGCAAATTTTCTTAATTTAAGCTTTAAAATCCTACTCCTCTTTCATCCTTGAATGGATTTCATCCATATTTAGTGTGAAACATCATTGGGGGAAGGACAATCATATTTTATATAAATGAGCCTGGTCCGACTCCTAGGGGCTGAGGGATGGGGCCTAAAGAAGGGCAAATTTTCTTAATTTTAGCTTTAAAATTCTACTCCTCCTTCATCCTTGAATGGATTTCATCCATATTTGGTGTGAAACATCATTGGGGATGGACAATCATATTTTATATCAATGAGATAGGTCTGACCCCTAGGGGCTGAGGGGTGGGGCCCCAAAAGTGCAAATTTTCTTAATTTAAGCTTTAAAATCCTACTCCTCTCTCATCCTTGGATGGATTTCATCTATATTTGGTGTAAAATATCATTTGGGAAGGACAATCATATTTTATATAAAATGAGCCTGGTCCGACCCCTAGGGGCTGAGGGATGGGGCCCAAAAGAAGGCAAATTTTCTTTATTTTAGCTTTAAAATCCTACTCCTCCTTCATCCTTTAATGGATTTCATCTATATTTGGTGTGAAATATCATTGGGGAAGGACAATCATATTTTATATAAATGAGCCTGGTCCGACCTCTAGGGGCTGAGGGGTGGGGCCCCAAATGGGGAAATTTTCTTAATTTTAGTTTTAAAATCCTACTCCTCCTTCATCCTTGAATGGATTTCATCCATATTTGGTGTGAAACATCATTGGGGAAGGACAATCATATTTTATATAAATGAGATAGGTCCGACCCCTAGGGGCTGAGGGGTGGGGCCCCAAAAGGGCAAATTTTCTTAATTTAAGCTTTAAAATCCTACTCCTCTTTCATCCTTGGATGGATTTCATCTATATTTGGTGTAAAATATCATTTGGGAAGGACAATCATATTTTATATAAATGAGCCTGGTCCGACCCCTAGGGGCTGAGGGATGGGGCCCCAAATGGGGAAATTTTCTTAATTTTAGCTTTAAAATCCTACTCCTCCTTCATCCTTGGATGGATTTCATCCATATTTGGTGTGAAACATCATTGGGGATGGACAATCATATTTTATATCAATGAGATAGGTCTGACCCCTAGAGGCAGAGGGGCGGGGCCCCAAAAGGGGAAATTTTCTTAATTCAAGCTTTTAAATCCAACTCCTCCTTCATCCTTGGATGAATTTCATCCATATTTGGTGTGAAACATCATTGGGGAAGGACAATCATATTTTATATAAATGAGTCTGGTCCGACCCCTAGGGGCTGAGGGGTGGGGCCCCAAAAGGGCAAATTTTCTTAATTTTAGCTGGCCCACTTCCTGTTTTCAGGTTTCGGTCTCTGTTCTCAATGAAAATTAGTCTGTAGGGGTTTAAATTGATGCCGAACAATATGCAAACATTTTTTGAAGATTTTAATATTTCAAGATGGCCGCTGACCCACTTCCTGTTTTCAGGTTTCAGTCTCCGATCTCAAGGAAAATTGGTCTATAGGGGTTTTAATTGATTCAGAAGGGGGAACTTCAGGTGAGGACAATCATATTTTATAAAGGACCGAGCTAAGACCCATGGGGATAGTACGGCGGATGTCCAAAATGGAAGCTTTGCTGAAATTTGGCTTTAAAATCTGACTCCTCCTTATATTAATCCATAGATGGGTTGCAACCATATATGGATGAAGGGCTACCAAGTTTGTTCAACAAATGACATTTACCTATTTCAGAAACTTACATATTCAACTAAGGAGTTCCTCGTATTGTTTATATTAATCTTTAACCAATACTTTATACTGTGACTTTGTTGTTTTGTGCAATGAGTCAGATGACCGTTAAGGCTCATGGGCCTCTTGTTTTTATATCGACATCAAATACATCTTTTATATCTACATCAAATACAGCCACAGAAAAATATCCTTTTACAGTGTTACGACAAAGAATAACAGAAATGAGAAACCATCAGCTAAATTCAAAACACAATTTAATTATATACAAAATTATTTAAATTATACAGAGATAGTTTGCAATATCTAAAGTAATTGGTGGAGGTACAAGAGTAATACAAGACACTAAAGTTTTACCTATCTGTACGCGAATGTCCTGGTATAATCCTTGATCCTTCCAGTTTCCGAATTAATAAAGTTCATAAATTCACGATTAAAATTAATGTCCACAGATAATTTGTAAAGTTCCAGGCAATATGAATAAATCCACACAATGCGTTGTAACAATCCACAGATAAATTCACAATAGCTCTCCCAATAGAATCTAATATGACGTTGTACAATTCTTGATATGTCTAATTACAGGTCTCATTACAGTTCTGATTAGTCTTGGATAGCTGGAGTATATATAGCTAAACCATAATTCAAGAATATTGGAGAACCTTCTACTTCTAGAAATATCAAACTAAAAACAGTAAACAAGTAAACACAGAGAACTTTCTGGAAATAGATCATTCTAGATCCCTACTTATAATCAACATGTTTACAAACATGTATGATTACACATAATAATATTTTAAAAAGTTCTATGACCTAAATTCATGATATGAACTTTAAAGAATGTATTGGTAATAAATATAGGAGTAAGCTTCATTATCAAATAACTACATGTATTTATTGTCATACATAACAACAAGCATTTTTATATCAACATCAAATACAGCCACAGAGAGATGTCCTTTTAGAGAAATCTTTTTTTATATCAACATCAAATTTAGCCGCGGAGAATTGTCCGTTTACAAACATCTTTTTACATCAACATCAAATACATTCATGATAAAATGTCCTTTTATTATAAAAGAACATTTAGATATTTAGCATTTGTTATATCAACATCAAATATAGCCACAGAGGGACGTCCTTTTAGTAACATCTGTTTTATATCAACATTAAATTAAGCCACGGGCAAACGTCCTTTTACATTTTTTTATATCAATATCAAATGTAGCCACGGCGAAATGTCCGATTACAATCATCTTTGTGTATCAACATCAAAAATAGCCACAGAGAAACATCCTTTTACACACATCTTTTTATATCCACATCAAACATAGTCATGAAATGTCCTTTTGTAAACATTTAGTTACATCAACATCAAATATAGTCATAATAATGTCCTTTTACAAATATCTTTTTATATCAACAAAAAATACAGCCACAGAGAAATGTCCTTTTACAAGCATCTTTTTATATCAACATCATGTATAGCCACAGGGAAATGTCCTTTTACAAACATCTTTTTATATCAACATCAAATATAGTCATAATAAAATGTCCTTTTACAAACATCTTTTTATATCAACATCAAATATAGCCATAGAGAAATGTCCTTTTACAAACATCTATTTACATCAACATCAAATATATTCATGATAAAATGTCCTTTTACAAACATCTATTTACATGAACATCAAATATATTAATGATGAAATGTCCTTTTACAAACATCTATTTGCATCAACATCAAATATATTCACGATGAAAGGTCCTTTTACAAACATCTTTTTACATCAACATCAAATATATTCATGATAAAATGTCCTTTAAAACATCTTTTTATATCAACATCATGTATAGCCACAGGGAAATGTCCTTTTACAAACATCTATCTATATCAACATCAAATATAGTCATGATAAAATGTTTTTTTATAAACATTTAGTTAAATCAACATCAAATATAGTCATAATAATGTCCTTTTACAAATATCTTTTTATATCAACAAAAAATACAGCCACAGAGAAATGTCCTTTTACAAGCATCTTTTTATATCAACATCATGTATAGCCACAGGGAAATGTCCTTTTACAAACATCTATCTATATCAACATCAAAGATAGCCACAGAGAAATGTCCTTTTACAAACATCTATTTACATCAACATCAAATATATTAATGATGACATGTCCTTTTACAAACATCTATCTGTATCAACATCAAATATATTAATGATGACATGTCCTTTTACAAACATCTATCTGTATCAACATCAAATATATTAATGATGACATGTCCTTTTACAAACATCTATCTGTATCAACATCAAATATAGTCACAGGGAAATGTCCTTTTACAAACATCTATTTACATCAACATCAAATATATTAATGATAAAATGTCCTTTTGTAAACATTTAGTTAAATCAACATCAAATATATTCATGATAAAATGTCCTTTTACAAACATCTTTTTATATCAACATAAAATACAGCCACAGAGAAATGTCCTTTTACAAGCATCTTTTTATATCAACATCATGTATAGCCACAGGGAAATGTCCTTTTACAAACATCTATCTGTATCAACATCAAATATAGTCACAGGGAAATGTCCTTTTACAAACATCTGTCTATATCAACATCAAATATAGCCACAGAGAAATGTCCTTTTACAAACATCTATTTACATCAACATCAAATATATTCATGATAAAATGTCCTTTTACAAACATCTTTTTATATCAACATCAAAGATAGCCACAGAGAAATGTCCTTTTACAAACATCTATTTACATCAACATCAAATATATTCATGATAAAATGTCCTTTTACAAACATCTTTTTATATCAACATCAAATATATTCATGATAAAATGTCCTGTTACAAACATCGTTTTATACAATCTGATTACAATACAGATTCTTATTATCACTACGTTTGATATGAGGATCTGACAACATCCTATTAGGGGTCACGTCAGGATGACCTTTGGAAATGACCAATCAAATTGGCACTGCCAGAATCTTGACCGGGGACGAACTAGTTTGAAAAAGCTGCCCGAATTATTTTCGTGCACGTAGTCATCTCGCCAAAAGTGCATAACAATGCTAAATGTATATGCTTACTGGGACGAAATAGCGTTATCAATTGACGTAGAAATGTGTAGAAAATGTATTTGATCTGGAGTACACGTGGTAAAAGGTCATCCGAACGTGACCCCATATGGGATATTGTCAGATCCTATATTGAACGGAGTGGTTATAAGGATCTGTATTTTAATCAGATTGCGTATTATATCAAATCAAATAGAGCCACGGGCAAATGTACAAAAATAAACAATGTTTAATATTGATATCCGTTTAATTCTCTGTATAGTCACATTAATGAAATTAAAAAAAATAAAATTCCGACGCACCAATTCATTTGTGTCGATTTTGCGTTTGTTTGTTTGTTTGTTTGATTCATTAACGTCCTATTAACAGCTATGGTCATGTAAGGACGGCCTCCCATGTATGCGGTGTGTTGTGGGTATGTTGTGCGAGGTGCGTGTTTTGGGAGACTGCGGTATATTAATGTTGTGTCTTCTTGTATAGTGGAACTGTTGCCCTTTTTATAGTGCTATATCACTGAAACATGCCGCCGAAGACACCAAGCAACACACCCCACCCGATCACATTATACTGACAACGGGCGAACCAGTCGTCCAACTCCCTGTATGCTGAACGCTAAGCAGGAGCAGAAACTACTACTTTTATAGACTTTGGTGTGTCTCGGCCAGGGGACAGAACCCAGAGCCTTCCTCACAGGGGCGAACGCTCAACTCAAGGCCAAAAGTGAGGCGGTGCCAAGGGAGGCGTTAGGAAAGATAAAGCCAGTTCGGAAGAAGAGAAAAGAAAAGATCCTAAATTTAGTCGCCTTTTACGATCATGCAATAGAGACAGCAGGTACAATTCTAAAGCCCTACCTGCAGGGAAAACATGGACCAATTCATTTGTGTCGATTTTGCGATGTCTCTGTGTAATTTTTCAATGTTTTCAAATGTTTTAAATTTTGTATTTTGCACATGTGTTTTAAAAAAATTCCAAATTCCAGTAAAAAAGTGAAAAATCTACGTTTGGTAATAAATTATATCCTTAATATACATAAACCAACGTATCAAAAACAATGCGAATAATTTGTTTGATTAATTAACGTCCTATTAACAGCTATGGTCATGTAAGGACGGCCTCCCATGTATGCGGTGTGTTGCGTGTATGTTTTGCGACTGCGGTATATTCGTGTTGTGTCTTCTTGTATAGTGGAACTGTTGCCCTTTTTATAGTACTATATCACTAAAGCATGCCACCGAAGACACCAAGCAACACACCCCACCCGGTCACATTATACTGACAACGGGCAAACCAGTCGTCCCACTCCCGTTATGCTGAGCGCTAAGCAGGAGCAGAAACTACCACTTTTACAGACTTTGGTGTGTCTCGGCCAGGAGACAGAACCCAGGACCTTCCTCACAGGGGCGAGCGCTCAACCAAAGGCCAAAAGTGAGGTGGTGTCAAGGGAGACTCTATGAAGAACAAAGTAATTTAGGGAGAAAGAAAAGATAAGATCCTAAATTTAGTCGCCTTTTACGATCATGCAATAGGGGCAGCAGGTACAATTCTTACGCCCTACCTGCAGGGCAAACAATGCGAATAGCCCTAGAATTAAACTACCGCTAAAATCGATACGTTTACAGTAAACCTTTGGTAGGAGTCCTTGTTGACTGAGATCAAATATTGTAAAAAAAACCGTTTAAGGTAAGTCTATCGAATCATCATCTTCGTCGTTTTTAAAGGTTGCAAATTTACCCTTGGGTCTGGAAAGAACGACCATCGCATAACTGAATGATCAACAACAGACTTCCTGAAAATCCCATTCAGTTCAGCACGCGCACAGTCGTTATGCCACCAACCACTTTTATGAAACTGACCACAGTGTTTAGTATTCGTGTTGTCGTTGTCTCTATCTTGCGTGGTGAACTGGCAGTTATTACTGTACGCCATGCCATCATCTGCAATTAAATAATTTTTGGGGAAAAATAGGTGAAATGGTATGAAATAGAGGACTTTATATATACCTTGATACATGTGTTTTTATGTCTTATCTTGTCTAATACGCTATATGAACTACCCTGTCGTTGTAGGTGATGATGATGATAATGGTGATTTTGCAATACCACGTGCCATAGCTTTATGTATACGACACGGGGTTATCTTTCTTCAACCAGCCTCGGATAAACATGATTAGTTCAGAAGAAATGAAAATGATATTGTTTCAATTACGGGTTTCTTTCCGGCATAAAAATTTATTTAAATAAAGGGTAAAACTTGATCTTTCTTTGGCTGATTGTTGCTAAGAGCGAGACATTGTCTTAATAAGAAAACCTTTTGAAAAATTCATTTTCATTATATAAGCCTAAACAATGCAGGGCTGCTATAGTCTTAACTGACACATACAAATACAAGTATACAGAATAACTTTTGATTTTCAATTAAAGGTAACCAAACGAAACCAAACATTTTTGTATTGATAAGATAACCATTCTGAATGTATGACTTTAAGATGAAAAACAATAAGAATGTTTTCCTGCTATGAAAAAAAAATTGAACTGATGAACTCGTAAGGGGCATACGATTATTTGGGGCTTTAAATTACTGAACTTTGGAATAGAAACTTACGTGAAAGATTCCCGGAGAAGCCATTTACAATCAGTTTGTAATTTTGTGATACATCACCAACATGGAAATTGGAGTACTCTGCGTACCCCCTTTCCCCAGTCAAAGCTTCAAGTTCCACACGCAGGATCTTAGAGATGTTTGTTAGGAGGTGGAGATTATCGTTACCTGTAAAAGTGACATTTATTTAACGAGTGGTCCCTGAGACAAATAATAACAGCAACATATCTGTTCCTCATAACTATATAATGTTGTAATAAGGTAAATTTATCGAATGCACACCAGGTTAGAAAGGCAATTTCTATCGGATGGATTTACATAAGAGGCATATGAAAGTATGCTACTAAAGTCATTTTCAAACTGGCTCACTTTTGAACCTGAGTTTAGCGTTCATCCTTGTGAGTAAGGCTCTAAGCTCCGTTCCCTGGCCGAGACACAATCATAGTGTCTAAAAGAGGTAGGTTCTGCTTCTGCTTAGCGCTCGGAATGACGAAAATCTCGGACGCATGCTTCATTGAGATGGAGTGAAAAAATGACAATGAGTTTCACTGTTACAACTCGAACATACTGCCGTCTCCCGGCACACGTACAGACTTCACACACGCAACACACCATATGTATGGAAGACCGTCTTGAAATGATCCTGACTGTTAATAGGTCATGCTTCCGATTAGCCCTCGGCATGGAGAGAGTCTCGAATGCACGCTGATTGTTAATAGAACGATAATGTAATGCAACAGACATCCAACAAACCAGCATCATTCAACAAGCCAAATGGGGATCCATACTTCACAGGGACATCCCGTGGTTGCTAGGGAAAAGATATCTATCTTACACATGGGGGGTGTAAGACAGTTTACACGCGCTAGACTATAACGTGACGTCATCAATACATGCGGCGTAACTGCGGCGTACATTGTAGATGACGTCATCAATTTTGACGCATAAAGACGTTCCTACGATAATGGCACGATGAAAAAGCTGGACACCAAGTGGAATTTCATCATTTTTTCTACTATGTATGGGAGAAAAGAATCTTACATGGGTCTGTGAAGTGGACAGGGATATCACAAGCCTCGGGTTGACCGGCCAAAATCTTTCACTCGGGTTGAGATATCCCTGTCCACTTCACAGACCCATGTAAGATTCGATTAATGATTTGCAATTCATCATTTTTCAGACATATTAGAAATTCACTAAAATATACACAATCATTGCAAATGCAAAATTTACTTATACAACCTAGCATATGTCTACTCAAAGTTTCACAGGAAAGCAGTTAAAACTATGAAATACAAAATTCAATTATCGTATCTTACCGAGCCAGAAGTCTCTTTGGAGATCGCCAAATCCACTCTTGTAGTCACTCCATAGACGATAAAATCGACATCTCCCTTTGTTCGCCTTTGGATTACCTAATTAAAATATAATTGTACATTTTGTTACTAACATGAAAACAGATGCTCGTTAAAAGGCTCCCATCCCAAGTTATTGTCTTTCTTTTATGTTAAGCCTTAATTAGATAATCAGGCAAAGCGTATTGCTGTGTTACAGGGCGGCGAGAGTAGTGTGCCGCCAGCCGGGCTCGAACCAGCGACCCCAGACTAACTGGTCCGCCGCTCTATCGACCGAGCTAAAGGGAAATCCCCCTAGACCGAAGCTTGGAAGCGACGGTATTTATTATTTACAATTAAAACCTGCTACACTACTCCCAACTTTCAAACGTGTTCACCCCCGAACACAGACCAACCCAGGTCCAATCTCTACGTAAGTTTCTAAATTTCGTATATTTTTCACTTGGAGTGGTTTATGGCACCAAATTTGACAGGGCGAGAATAGTTTGCCGCCAGCCGGGCTCAAACCCGCACTCCCAGGTTTACTGGTCCGCCTCTCTACCGCTTGAGCTAAAGGGAAATCCCCACTAGCGCGAAGCTAGAAGGCGACCGTATTATTATTTACAATCAAAACCTGCTACACTTGAATGATGAGATATTTCAAATTTAATGGTGAAGATGAAAAGAAAAATATAAACGGACCAACTACTATTATTTTGAACGTATCTAAATATCAACTCTTGTATGAACATTTTTCTTTTCTGTTGGTACATAATTTGATGAGATGATAATACATTTTATAGGCAAAATATGGGGAAAGTTATATTTCAGAAGAAATATAGTATCACTACATCAAATGTGGTATAATATACAGTAACTATAACTGTTACTATTAGTTTGCCACAAATTTGACTTGATAAATTATAAAAACTTCCTCGTTCTTTAAGTGTTAATGGCGATTGAGAATAAGTTTTCTGTCGTCCTCAATTAAGCATTGGTTGTCATATTTTTTGATATGCATTGTTGTGTAACATATATTGGGTGTTCCAGCATAGCTAATGGCGCGCTAACGCGCACCGTGATAGACCAATGTATGCTACATACCAAGGCATATATGCCACTGTTTATATTTACATTTATATAGCCATTCCCGTAAATAAAGTATAAAAATAAAAGTTATACGTTTGTATGGTTAAAAATATCATTTTATGGAACAGCCAATAAAGTGGCGGGAAAGAGTTGAGATCTTGCAATTTCCGGTGTGTTGCCACGGACAACTAACTAAACAATAACAGTAGATAAAATAGTCCCATCTCGATAAAACGGGATATACAACGATAAGTTAAACATTTCAATCCATTTCAAATATTTCCTAAGAATATATATCCATTTTGATCAAATTTCAGAATATGTTAACTATTCTTCAGTGAATTATCATACTGATGTAAAATCCGGTCATTTCTTGACCTTTTGAACTCTGAGTGTGGTATTAGTACGCCAGCGCTGTGCCAATGTGAACACTGAAACATATCATACATTGGACGTAGTAGCAACATATAGGTACTATGCAGTGGTGATGTAAATATTGATTACTAATGGTCGTTTTGTGTTGAGTAGATGCATAATTTGTGTGTTATGTTCATTCATTATACAGATGTTCATTGTTCATCGTCAGCAACCATCAGAGCCAGGTAACTACCAAACAACTCGCATCAGAAAGCATATAGAAAGCAAGGCTTACACATGTACAAATGTCATATAGCATTGGGAAGTAGTGTCAATTTAATATTCAATGAAAATATAACGCTGGTTAAAATTTTGTGGGATAAGTGTTTTATGTGAGCAATACTGACAGTCCACGGTCCACCTTCAGTATCCATATCACAGTATACAATAGGACCGTCTTTTCCTATTTTGTACACACCAGAGCTGTATCCAATCAGGTCTGCACAACTGTTGATAATTACTGAAATAATAAAATCGAAAGAGTTACCATAACAATACGCTACCAAATACAACATATTTAAAAACATATCGCAATCGTTAATCACAACGTTAGTGTAACTATAACAATAAGCTGTATCCATAACATATAATCTTCAACGGGGTACAATTTCATCAGAAAAATTGAAATTAAACCTTTTGATCAGCAAAACATAGTGCATATTATACATTGTGTTTCAAGTAATTATGATATATCAAAGAAGAAAATTGACCAAGTACGACAATTTATTGACTCGTGCCCTATATCTGGGCCTCGAACTCGCGGTCTACGGCACAAATTGAATGCCAAGCATACCTGCGCCTTTTACAACCACACCACATCAACGTCCCCGAAAAGGACGTTTCAATAACGAAGTGATAGTCGGTATCATATGCTGACATGGTCACTTTGGAATTTGTCAATTTTTGTTATGGAATCTGAATTCATAGATCGCACATTATATACATACATGGATATAGATACTACACATATTTTATACAATCATTAACGGAGTACAATTTCAACAGGAAATTCAAATTAAAGCTTTGGATCAACAGCACATAGTACATATGATGCATTCTGTTTAAAGTAATTAAAACCTTACGAAGAAACGCAATTTAATAAAGGATGATAATTTATTGACTCGCGCCCTATCTGAGCCTCGATCTCACGATCTACGGCACCCAATCGCCTTGCCAAACATACCTGCGCCTTTCGTTACCGCGCTACATCGACGTCCCCCCAAAAGGACGTTTCAATGACGAAGTGATAGGTTTGGTTTTGGTTTTATTAGTTTAACGTCCTAACAACAGCCAGGGTCATGTGAGGACGGGTTAGGTTTATTGGTGGGATTTGAACCCCTATCCCAGAGGTGGAGGGCTTGTGATAATATGTCGGGAAACCTAACCAGCGCGGCCTCGACGAAGTGATAGTCGGTTCGATATGCTGACATGATCACTGTGAAAATTGTCAATAAGATTATCGAGTTCCTTGATCGCATTGTATATACATACATAGATACGAATCCATAGCACTTTATAAAGTTAACATGTTAGCTTATAAGTAACCAAAAATATTTAGAAAAGGAAATATTGCGACCTTTTCTTTTCATTGTGTATTTTAATGAATATACATGACAAAAGTGAATGATGATTGTGCAAAAATCTAAATAGATACAAGCTTACAATAATAACTTTTGTAATTCTTATTGTATAAAATATGTTTGTGGCACTGATGGTTTAAAAGACAGCAAAAATAATTTAAAGATTTCTTCTAAAATGAAAGATTGGTCCCAAATTTATTTCAGCCAAATATTTATAGGGATCAATCTCGGAAATATTTCCAGAAGTGTTTCTGCTAATAGAAAACTATCGTTGAGATCGATTCTGAAAACAAGAGGCCCATGGGCCTTAACGGTGAGTTAGAATATTTTCAATTTCAACAATATTTTATTGATATTATGTACATCAATAGGATCGGACATCAGGCTACGCCTATTTAAGTCCTCTCCAGATCTTATTTTAAAATATAAACATGAATTCATTCTGCAATTCATTAATATATATATTTATATATACAAATAAATTGAATTAGTTACAGTATAGTGATAATAATAATAATTACTAATTAAAAGGGGATAACTCCAATTTTATTTTAATAGAAAATGTTTCAGAACAAGTTTAGTTATTTGGATTTCATATTCCTAATGATTGTAGTTTTTGGATAGGGATAAGAATCATGCTCATTTATTGACAGACTAACATACATACACACCATGAGATATTAGGCCAAAAAGTCCCTGTGCTTATGCACAATGACCCATCCCTTTGGAATATGTATGAGAGTCTGACAACAAATGAGCATTTTGTCTTCAGTTGAATATGAAAAAAAATTGGTAGGAGATTGAATGCAATTTTTTTTATACAATTGGAGTTAACCAACATTTATGGTTCTAATATGTACATTGTACATAGTTTGATTATTCAATTAGATAATTATTATATAACATATACAATAGCTTAGATGTTTAATTGCACTGCTAGATAGTATTTTGACTATCAAGTAATTAGATATGGGTACTTGTTACTTGTTATTATTTGCTTATATATGCAGAGGGCTATGATACATGTATATTAAATATGTTTATCAAAATCAAATCTTTTAGTATGGAATATATATTCAATCACGCATTGTAAAATATCTTTGTTAATATCATTATTGCAAAATTTACATCCATTTAATAGTGTTTCAATGTTTAAATGATTATGATTATCTGGAAAACCTAAGTTTTTTATTCCCTGTATAAGAACTGCTTTCTGTTCATAGTAGTGCCTACAGTCAAGGAAAAAGTGATATGAATTTTCATTGGTATAATAACAGGAACAGGTTGGAGATTATCTTCAATGATCATGATAAAGATCAGAGTTTAAATTACTTGCTTGATTTCGTAGCTGGCACAGAATAATGTTATATTTACGGTCGCCATGATATTTAAAAATATTAGAAATTTCTGTAGTAGGAATATCATTATCAATTTTGATACTTTTTTAAAATTGTTCTAATGAATTATTAAATATGAGTTCTATATCTGTTTGATTAAATTCTCTTAGCATTGAGGGAATAAAGCTGTTGGAGTATAATTCAGTTCTACAGAGGGGGGATTAAACAGGCGATTATTCCTTAATGTGTAAGGAGTATTATTATTATCATTAAAGAATGGTTCAATCAAATTAGTAAGATATCTAGGGGATTCATTATTTACAATTTTAAACATCAATATTGATTTATGTAGTTTTCGTCTGAATGCAAGTGAATCAAGTCCAACTTCAGCATAAAGTTTATTATGCGATGTTCCTCTTCTCAGGCCTGTTATAATTCTTATTGCTTCTATCTGTACAGATTCTAATAAGTCTTTATCTTGGTTTGTACAATTATCCCAAATGACATCACCATATTCTAAAACAGGTCTTATAAAGGATGTATAAATTTTTAAAAGGCTCTTTCTATCTACATTATGTTTTAGTAATCTTAAAATATTTAGTCTTTTAGAGGCCTGAGTATAAATATTATTAATATATGTTTGGACCATTTACCATCACTACTGAAAGTTACCCCCAAATGTTTTATAAAATAGAACAGAGTTTACAATATCATCTGCAAATAGAATATCAGGATTGAATATATGTCTTTTTCTTGAGAAAAGTACAGTTTCTGTTTTTGAAGGATTAAAATTTATGTCCCACTTCTTTGCCCAATTATTGATATTACTTAGATCATTGGTTAGATTATCTGCAATTTCTACATGGTTATCAGTTATTATTTCATAAAGTGAAGTATCACAGCAAAGAGTTTAATTTTACTATTTACACATTCAGTTATGTCATTAATATATTATAAGAATAGGAATGGCCCTAAGACAGATCCTTGTGGTACAACGGCATTGACATTTTTAAAAGAAGATAGGAAACCCTCAGTAGATACTCTTTGTTTTCGATCAGAAAGATAATTTCGAAACCACTGTAACACTCTCCCTTTTATACCATAAGACTCTAATTTGAATAATAATCCTTCATGCCAGACTCTGTCGAAAGCTTTGCTAATATCGCAGAATATAAATTTTATTTCATTGTTTTTATCCAAATTATGCACTATCGTATTATAAATATCTAGTAACTGGTTAACTGTAGAGTATTTAGGCAAAAATCCTGATTGGTGCTTTGTGTTATAATATCACACTCTTTCATATAGTTAAACATATATTTAAAAATTACTTTTTCTATTATTTTACTAAAGCATGGTGTAACAGATATTGGTCTATAATTTGAAGCATTACTCTCAGGCCCTTTTCCTTTATAAATTGCATTGATATTAGCTGTTTTCCAAGATAATGGAATAACTCTAGTTTCTAAAGTTTAATACACAGTAGAGTAAGAGGGTGTATAAGCGAAGGAGTTAGGTGTTTAATAATTTTTGGTATCATGTTGTCTTGTTTGTTTGTTTGTTTGATTAATTAACGTCCTATTAACAGCTATGGTCATGTAAGGACGGCCTCCCATGTATGCGGTGTGTTGTGTGTATATTGTGCGAGGTGCGTGTTTCGGGAGACTGCGGTATATTCATGTAGTGTCTTCTTGTATAGTGGAACTTTTGCCCTTTTTATAGTGCTATATCACTGAAGCATGCCGCCGAAGACACCAAGCAACACACCCCACCCGGTCACATTATACTGACAACGGGCGAACCAGTCGTCCCACTCCCTTTTTGCTGAGCGCTAAGCAGGAGCAGAAACTACCACTTTTATAGACTTTGGTGTGTCTCGGCCAGGGGACAGAACCCAGAGCCTTCCTCACAGGGGCGAACGCTCAACTCAAGGCCAAAAATGAGGCGGTGCCAAGGGAGGCATTAGGAAGGATAAAGTCAGTTAGGAAGAATAGAAAAGATAAGATCCTAAATTTAGTCGCCTTTTACGATCATGCAATAGGGGCAGCAGGTACAATTCTAACGCCCTACCTGCAGGGCCATCATGTTGTCTGGACCAGGAGGTTTTTTTTCATTAAGTAAGTCAAGTTAATCTTTAATATCCTGTTCTAAAATAAAAATGTTATCTAATCTAAAGGGAAGGTATTTTCCAAAGGTGGTAACGGATCTAAATTAACAGATGAAGTAGATATTGAACTGAAATAGTTATTAAGACACTCTGCTTTATCCAAAGGGTGATGTATATAGTAATTATTTTCAAATAATGGAGGCAAGAATGTAATATATTACTCGAGTTCATAACTGATTTGGCAATTTCCACCATTTATTTAAGGGAATTGACTGATCTTGAAGGGATTTTTTTTAGTTTATCGAAATGGTTTATTTTTTCAGTTCGAATTAAATCTATGACTTCATTTCTACTTTGCCTAAAGTTTGCCCAGTCAGTCTGTAAGTTAGTATTTCTGGATCTTGTATGTAATCTGTTTCTTTTTCTAATTTGTTGTCTTATATTATTGGTCATCCATGGTTTATCATTTGGGCGTACAGTAGATGGAATAAATAGATATATTTGTTCATTTATAGTATCAGTTAAAAGCTTATCGAATTCATTAGTGTCAACTGTCAAGGTTTTGTGTAATTACATCCCAGTTTACATTATTGATATTTGAATTCATCTGTATGAAATTTGCATTATCGTAGAGAAAGATAGTTTTCTTATATGATTTTTGTTTGAATACAGAGTAGGAACAAGTAAAATAGATAACTGAGTGATCACTGCATATTGGTGTACTAACTAAGGTATTTCTAATTAGATAAATGTTATTAGTAAAAAGTATATCAATAGCAGTGAAAGTAGTTTCAGTTACTCTTGTAGGTTCATTGATTATACTGGTGAGATTAAATTTTGTTAATAGTGGTTGTCAGGAATGTTTAACAAGTTTACATTTATATCACCAGTTATAATGATATCAGTACCTGTATTTTTGTTATAAACCTCATCAAGAACTGTATCAAGCTTATTCCAATATTCAACATTTGATTCCGGTCTATAAATACATCCTAATATTATTTTTTTTTATTATTGATGGAAATATCCAACCAGATGAGTTCCAGATCCTCATGTTCCAAGTATTCACTTCTTTTGTGTTTATAGTATTTTGACAATATATAATTATTCCACCTCCTAGCCCAGTCTTTCTATCTAGCCTATGAATATAATCAGAAAATGAATTTATGTTTATATCAGAGTTTGGGATAATTGGTGTGAGATGAGTTTCAGCAAGCATAATATATCTTTATCATAAAGTTCTGCTTCAATAATATCAATTTTATTTCTGAGTGATCTAACATTTAAATGAGAGATTTCAAGATTACAATGAGGTCCTGGATTTAACTCTTCATCATTTCGTAAATAAAGTAATAGCTGTTTGGTATATTTGATGTAAATACAATTATCTGAGTATTAGTTATACTTGAAAAAGTATGTTTGTTTTAAAAAATATATTGGGTGGAGTATATAGAAATATGTTAATAAACAGCATTGATTCAACTCTACTATTAAATCAATTATATATGTACTCTCAAAGATAAAATGTGTCCTGTAATGAATAGTTATCATGAGTTAGAATATATAATGAAACAAATTAAAGACATATAAACACTATATGCTGGGCCTTGTAGTTGGTCAGTGATTTATAAATTTGACTTTTTAGACTATGAAGAGTATTTGCTTCCATCAAACCTGTGAACTTAGAGGTATTTTTTGAAATTTTAATCATTTTGACCCTGTTTTGTCCTGCCCCTCTGGTCCCCCAGGGGGTCATCGAGGACGGATATGGATGTTAAAATGCTATATCTTTGGCTAATAATTCTAATCAAGTTTGACTAATTTCCTATGAAAATTGGGCAAATAATGTTCACAAATATGTTTTTCCTATATAAACTAAAGTAAACTTGACCCCTCCCCATGGGGTGACGTGAGACCCAAGGTCATATAATTCACAATATTTATAAAACACCTTAAGACCTTTCCATCTATAATTATGTGATTCTACAATTTCCAGAATTTTAGAAGATTTTTGAGATTTTTGCCCTAGGGGGTCTGCCAGGACCCGTGGATATGATATTAAAATGCTATCTCAGGCTAATAATTCTAACCAAGTTTGAATCATTTCCTATGAAAATTGAGCAAAAAATGCTCATTAATATGTTTACCTGTATAAACTATAGTAAACTTGACCCCCTGCCCAAGGGGAAACATGAGACCCCAGGGTCATATAATTTGCAATTTTTATAAAACAAACTTTAAGACCTTTTCATCTATAAAGTGTATTTGATTCTACCATTTCCAGAATTTAAGAAGAATAACTTTGAAGTTTTAGCCTATTTGACCTTTTTTGGCCTCGCCCCTCTGCCCCCAGGGGGCCGGCCTGGACCAATATGGATATGATGTTAAAATGCTATCTAAGGCTAATAATTATAACCAAGTTGACTCGTTTCCAATGAAAATTGAGCAAAAAAAACTCATAAATGTGTTTTCCCTATATAAACTATAGTAAACTTGACCCCCTCCCCGGGGGAAACGTGAGACCCCAGGGTCACATAATTCACAATTTTTGTAAAGGCCTTAAGACCTTTCTATTTATGAAAAGTATTTGATTCTACCATTTCCAGAATTTCAGAAGTAGATTTTTGAAGTTTTAGCATATTTGACCCCTTTTGACCCCGCCCCTAAGGCCCCTTGGGGATCAGTCATAGAAAATTTGTTAATAGGATTAAATGGCCATCTCATACTGATAATTCTGACAACATTTGACTCATTTCCTATTACAAATGACCAAATAATGCTCAAAAATGTGTTTTCCCAATATAAACTATAGTAAACTTAACCCCCTCCCCAGGGGGAAACTAGAGACCCCAGGGTCATATCATATATAATTCACAATTTTTGTAAAGGACCTTAAGACCTTTCTATCTATGAAGAGTATTTAATCCTACCACAGTAGAGAAGAAGATTTTTGAAATTGTACTCAATTTTACACTTTTTGGCCCTTCCCGCAGCCCCCTGGGGGGGTGGGTTTGTTTGTTTGTTTGATTTATTAACGTCCTATTAACAGCTATGGTCATGTAAGGACGGCCTCCCATGTATGCGGTGTGTTGCGTGTATGTTGTGCGAGGTGAGTGTTTTGGGAGACTGCGGTATATTCATGTTGTGTCTTCTTGTATAGTGGAACTGTTGCCCTTTTTATAGTGCTATATCACTGAAGCATGCCGCCGAAGACACCAAGCAACACACCCCACCCGGTCACATTATACTGACAACGGGCGAACCAGTCGTCCCACTCCCTGTATGCTGAGCGCTAAGCAGGAGCAGAAACTACCAATTTTATAGACTTTGGTGTGTCTCGGCCAGGGGACAGGACCCAGAGCCTTCCTCACAGGGGCGAACGCTCAACTCAAGGCCAAAAGTGAGGCAGTGCCAAGGGAGGCATTAGGAAAGATAAAGTCAGTTAGGAAGAAGAGAAAAGATAAGATCCTAAATTTAGTCGCTTTTTACGATCATGCAATAGGGGCAGCAGGTACAATTCTTGCCTGCAGGCAGCATACAGGGAGTGGGACGACTGGTTCGCCCGTTTTCAGTATAATGTGACCGGGTGGAGTGTGTTGCTTGGAGTCTTCGGCGGCATGCTTCAGTGATATAGCTCTATAAAAAGGGCAACAGTTCCACTATACAAGAAGAAACAACATGAATATACCGCAGTCTCCCAAAACACGCACCTCGCACAACATACACGCAACACACCGCATACATGAGAGGCCGTCCGTACATGACCACAGCTGTTAATAGGACGTTAATTAATCAAACATACACACAATAATCAATAATAACCAAACACATGACGTCGACAGATGGATCAAGGGAGATAACTCTTAAGCCGCTGGAAACCTTTATATGTTTACTTAAATTGCATTCATTGCAACTAAATATTACTATTTTGTAACTGTTTATAAAAAGATACCGATTAGGGTTGTGCTGCGCTCTCAGATAGGCTTTGTCTAAAATTTACACTTAATTTAAATTGAATTTTCCAGTTTTTAGTTTATTTTGTCATATTTTATCTTAGTTATTTCATTTTAACATTATATTGCATTGACTCCGATATCTCGTGGGATCTCTCATATTTTGAAAAGACACGAGCTTTAGCGAGTTTTTAAAAAATTGAAAATTACCTAACTAGAGTTTATATAAACATAATAAACAACAGTCACGCGTTGGGGAACTTATTCATCCCATAACTTTAGCTCTATATTCATACCGTGGTGACCATTTTCTCGTCTTCATTCAGGGAAACTTACCTCTATACATTGTGTAGTGATATCGTTCCGACATAAAATAAAGTGCCTAAATAGAAAGCCAATATTCTATTGTTTGATACCCTGAATAAGCAACTACAGTGAATAAAATACTATCTTAAAGAAAATGCGCTATGAAAAGTAGCCCGAAGTTGAGAGCCAATCGGAATCAAGAAATCTTGGTATTGACCAATCAGAGGCGCCGTAGGTGTTTACACACTGGAGTGTGTAAATATAAATGGCAAACAACTGCTATGGAATTTATCACATGGTTTTTCCATTGTGAAACATGCATAGTTATGGGATAAATAACATTTTTGTCAATTAAGTTATGGCACCAGATGAACTGTATTATTACATTATTGACATTTTACAAAAATAGGTCAAGTTACATTTTCCAAAATGTTTTATCTCAACATGTAAATGCATTATTATAAATGAAAAATCATTCAAAAATATCATGACTAACACATGGACTGGCCTGCTCGAAAATGTCAACTATATAAGCAAATATATTATGACAGACTCTATAAATAAACTTCTATTTGATTCGCAGAACAAGACAAATAAACAAACCTTAATGTACCCTATGCAAATTAATGTTAATATATTAATGTGAGCAATTTCCATTAATTATGTGTTGAGGTGAAAGTATGTGTTTAAACTTGCATATGCCTTAATTTGACCAATGATGGAATCATGAAAAAAGTATTAAAAACTTACCTTTGTTAAAGTGCAAAGTCGATTTCGAAATTTCAGCATATGTTGACTCTTTAAAAGCGCGGGAGCAGGTCTCGCATATTAAGTCATCTGTCGTGTACGAAAAAGCAAAGCATAGTTCTGTTTTGCAATTCTTGGCACATACTGCATGATTCGAAATCCCAGAAAGTGAATCAAGTTTGTATAAACTTTGATTCGCTAGTACCACACGAAGTTCTCTTTTGCGAAGTTGCGGAAAATCAACCCTGGTGAAAGATTCGACGGTTGAAAAGACCAACGCTACAATGCATAGCTTCATTTCCATTGTTTCCACCGTAACTCAATGTCTATCTAGCGATATTCAACCCTTCATGGTTGTGAGTGGCTTCTGGTTATATATTATACAGTCCACAATATACAGTCGTTGTTTATCTTTGGTTCGCGAATTTCTGATGACTCTATGTATTACAGAACACTTGAAATAGGCGAAGTACTCTTTAGCTCAGGTTTGGAAATACAGCGCTAAGGATAGACTCTACTGTTCATTAATCGTTTTTCGTTGTTAACTACGCATGCATATTCAAAACTGAATGCCGGTGAGTTCATATACACTTCACGTAATATAGTTTACAAATCTGTATCTCTGGTCGGCGAAATGTTCTCTGTCTGAGTCAATACCAAAATGAACATACTTCTACAGAAAATTCCAAATAGGCGTGGTTAGATAGCTGTCAATCTCTCACCTGTAGCCAACCATAGACTTTGTTATACGTGCGGTTGCTAAGCAAAAGCCAAATATGCTAAATGATAATAAGTAGCATGTGTAGCGACACATATTAAATATGCAACCTGTCTTTCGATATATATAAAAACCATTTTTCCCAAAAACATACCCTAGAACTATTGATACACATCTAGTCACTTTACACTACATCAGCAATTGGTATCTCAAACAACCGTGATGTATAAATATTCATACAGCGACTGCATATCATTTCGGTTAATCGCCGGAAGAAAAAAAGATTATGTAAAAGAACGGGATGGCCCTGATTTAGGATTTATGAACCCTAGTTACTTTTATATGTTTGTATATGTCATTGAACTGCATGACTTTTCCAACAATCATTGATGTTCTGATATCAATAACCGTTATTATAAAAATTCTTTATAATGATGATTATCATCAGAATCACTAGAGTCACTATCGTCAGAATCACTAGTTAGTAATCATATAATCCTCTGAATAGTGTAGAATTGCAAGTCCTAATTCACATGTTAACTACTAAAGATGTAGATGTGGAAGTACATGCTTATGATATATATTTTTTATTAAAACTTATTACTATAAATTAAGTATTACATGTACATGCATATCAAATGCAGAATGGTAACTTGTGACTGTTAGTTTACCTGTAGCTAAACTACGCTAACGAATAGACGTATTTGACAGATATATATTTATCAGTTACATTTAACGTATTGGACTGCTGAAAATAGTAAAGTAAGTAGAGTTGGCTCGTCGTGTATCTATACATAGCATTGTCAAAATTATATCAATGTTTTAAGAATTGAATGACACATAACGAATAATTATTGAAACAGATTTTGTTTAAATTATTAAAAAACAATCCAAAGTTGCTTATTCTTGAATACATTAAAATTAGTATTCGTTAATTTGCTCTGATAATCTAATAATACTTATCCGTTTTTTTTATCATATTTCGTGCCTCTGACATGAAGCCATTTATCGTCGTACATTTGTTTATTTATTTTTCATTAGTACTATTTTCTAGATTTATTGATATATGTTTTATTTCTTAAACCTTTTCACCCTCACCCAGGACATATGCATTCATTCTCAGTCATCCTCTTCTGTAAGTATTATCGCAGACTGATAATAAAACCGCTGTTAGTTTGTGGATGTTTGTTTATTTGATTAATTAACGACCTATTAACAGCTATGGTCATGTAAGGACGGCCTCCCATGTATGCGGTGTGTTGCGTGTATGTTGTGCGAGGTGCGTGTTTTGGGAGACTGCGGTATATTCATGTTGTGTCTTCTTGTATAGTGGAACCGTTGCCCTTTTTATAGTGCTATATCACTGAAGCATGCCGCCGAAGACATCAAGCAACACACCCCACCCGGTTACATTATACTGACAACGGGCGAACCAGTCGTCCCACTCCCTGTGTGCTGAGCATTAAGCAGGAGCAGAAAACTACCACTTTTATAGACTTTGGTGTGTCTCGGCCAGGGGACAGAACCAAAAGCCTTCCTTACAGGGGCGAACGCTCAACTCAAGGCCAAAAGTGAGGCGGTGCCAAAGGAGGCAATAGGAAAGATTAAAGTCGGTTAGGAAGAAGAGAAAAGATAAGATCCTAAATTTAGTCGCCTGTTACGATCATGCAATAGGGACAGCAGGTACTGTCCTTGATTTGATACATGTTCAAGACCTCATGTAGGACAATATGCAATTGATTACCAGATATAAAGTTAATGAAAAACATATTATTCCATGTTTGCACGCAATATTTTCTTATTATTTGTTTTTCATATTTTGTATATTGTGGATTATTCGACCCGTTGAAGGAGTAACCAATTGGGTATATTTGTTTTGTTTTTGGCCAAGTACTTACTATTTATCGCATCATTTTTGCATCTAATAAATCATTGATAATTATGTATTGCTTCAATGAACATTTTATCCAGTTGATCAATACAGAAACGTGACGATGGCAGATAAAACAAGTCATCTTATTCATGATAAGCAATAATGTGGAACTCTCCACTTTGTATGCGTAAATGCACAGCCACGATCCGGGAAATGACGTAAGCTCTTGTCATGAGTTAAGGTGTCATTGAACGTGTGCCTCTAGAGTGACCTTCACCCCGGAGGTGTTAAAACCCACAAAGAACGGTCAATGGAGTGGTATGGTGTTGGTCATGGGAGCTGCAGGAGGAGAACTGTATAGTGGGCCACATCGGGGCTTGCAACACTATCGGCAACGGGGTGGAATTCATGCCCTTGCCGGCAAGGGAGTGGAGGCAGGGAATGGTTATTCGTTCTAGCAATATATAACACTGTCCAATTTCAAAAAAAATGTATGCTTATTAACAAACTGTATAAGATGTGACAATGAGAATACTCATAATCGACGGCAGAATCGACGCCAGACAGATAATTTAAATTGTATTTAATGTGGTCTATCATACAATATATATCGTGCCGTTTAAATGTCACTAGGTATCCGGAAACGTCGGAAAACGGCCAGATTTCAACAGATCGGACACCGTGATGAACTCCGATAAACACACCAGGGTTCTAACGAGTAGCTCAAACACCACTGCATGTCAACACTTCAGCTTCACAAGAATGAAATGTTAGGTAGAAAACCAACTTTACGGTATGTTAGTTTATATTTATACACCATCAATTTACTCAATACAGCCCTTTGCAATTTCGGAGTGAAAAATTTGTGTCTGTAGCCGCAATCTTAGTATGTATGTAGTACAATTATTTTCTCAGCGTTGATTGGTCACTTAATTTTCGAAAACCAATCACCGCCGAGAAAACAAATGTGCTATATGTCAGTGTTTTTTTTAGGCCGAATCTACCGCCGAACTTCGGCTGTTTCCCCTAGCTCAAAAGTAGCTTATTTTCCCAAAATAAAATCGTATTTTCCCAATTGAGTTGTCTGTCGTTTATTGATAGCAGTTGTCTTGTCCCAGTGTTTTTTGTCTCAAAAGATGCCGTAATAAATTCAGAAAAACATCGTAGAACTTCCGTGTTTACTGTTATCTGGACTGCAAAGCGCGCTGATGATTGATCGTTATCGCCAATGCGTTTTACTTCCGGTATTTCGTTTCAGGGTCACTCTTGAGTTTGAATCACATTATCTGTAAACGTATTTGTCAAGCGTCTATAGGATTGTGAACGCAGGTACGAGTCAAGGTGGAAAATGTCGCATAATTCAAAATATTACAACAAACGGCTCAACAAAAAAGATGCCAGGGGTCTGACAAGGATAAATGACCTTTGGAATTTGAAAAATTCGACACAACAAACTGAATTACTAGTAGAAGAATCTCCATCTCCTGTTCAACAGGCTGACACAGTCAGGGTTGGGAATGAGCTCAATAACGATCATGACGTGGATCCTCAGCCGATCCAATCACCCAGTAAAAAGATCAAAATAAGTCCAGTGGTCACTGTCAGTACTACAGTGTCTCTAATTGAGTCCGAAATTGAAAAAAACTATGTGTACACCGACAGTCACACAGCCAGGATGAGGTTAGTAGAGTAGTCCATATCTGATACCTTTTGTTTTCAATTTTCCTGTTGGTAATCTACTGCCAATTGCACTAATAGACTAGTAATTTATTCAGTTATTTTATTTAAAAATAATCCTTAAGTTAAGTGTTCTAAATAAATTACTAACTTAAAAAAATGAATCTTTGTGTTAACCTAATAGTTTATTTCAGATTGAGATAAACTTTAGCTAGATAACTATGATATCAAACTATTAGTTAGGAAAAATAGATCACTTGGCAGTTGAGTAGTGATAAATTCAATCATTATAATTCTCTGATTTTCTTAATAGTTATTAACACACTGACAGATTGTGCTGATGTCCATTTTTATTTTTTGTCTTTGCAGGAAGAATGAGAAGTTGAAACTTCAAGACATACAACACCGCTTCATGACGGACCAAGTTTTTACAACAATGTTTCCCCTCTGTCAAGCAACTATATGAGCTAGCAATGCTCATCCCACCATCCACTGCTGTTGTGGAAAGAGGTTTCTCTCTGATGAACAATATTCTGACACCAAAGAGAAACCGACTTTCACAACGGCAGCTGGAGGGTGTGATGATGAGGAATCTGCCACACTGAAGTAAAAACTTCAATCTACAGATCTGCGAGAAGTTTGAGTTGATGACCGTGTTTCAAAATGGACTGAAAAAAAGAAACGTGGCATCATTGAATGAAATTAATACATACCAAATTCTTTACGAGTCTAAAAGACGATTGCGCAAAATTATTTGATATTTATTGTCGATGTGTATGAAAAAACTAGTACAACAAATCCCTGCGATTTTGATGTGTAAACGCACGCGAGAGCGCGTTAAAACGAAATATTCTCCAAAACCATTGAGACTGTCTAGTACGAGGTATTAGACGAGGTGAGAATATATCTTCAGGCAGAGCTGGACGTGTTGTACTCAGAAATACAAAAAACTTGTATTCTGCGTATAAATCCTTTCAATTCTCGTAGTGTCAATTCAAGGTGTCTGCATTTACGTGCTACGTTGAAATGTAAAGAGTCAAACTAGGGGCTTGATAAGAGGACATCAGTACCAAATCAACCAGGCTGAGAACTGCGTGATATTGTTGACACTGATTTGTGTCGCGAAGGTTTTGCGTTGTGAGGTATATACTCTGTAATTGATTTATAGTTCTTGACCTCGCCAAATTATTCCCACGTCCAATTATTATGCCGGAGTCATGAGTGATTTCTATCGCGAATCGAAAAATGCACAGCGAATGTATTGACAATGAGAGACAATGATGAGTTATAGAATGAAACACATGTATATGTTAGAACTATAGAGTCAGAATTTAGTAAAGCGAGTAAAATTCGGAGGTAAATTTGAGGAGTGTGTAACCATTTGTGTAACGGGAACAAACGGACAGGACGACATCTCTTACATGTACTCGAAAAAAAGACCCGAATAGAGTTTCTCAAGAATTTATTGTTTCAGATAGTTAAGCAAGACACGTGTCAAGCCATGTTTAGACGTTTTATCTTCTCATGTTATCCAGTTCTTCAAACGACCATTGCCGAGAACAATAAACTTCATGTTGTTCAATGCTGGCAAGGTCAAAACAAGATTAAAACACACGATGGTTACGGTCCAAGGTCTACTGTTTTGGATTTTGTTGAAAGTAATCGGTTTAATGAACTAAATAACGTTTTACAGCAGATATTGGTTTGTAATATGTCTGACATTGATTACAAACTTAGCATAATTAGTTTGTCTAAACAAGCTATTTCACTTATCTGATATCCGATGCAAAACTGAAAAATGTGGGATAACATGGATTTTTAAAATGAAAGAAAAACGTAACTTGTGTCAAAAGGAAGATTCACTCACTGAGGTTTATCATCGACCGTAAGGTAGGCCGGAACCAACGTGTAAAGTAGTAGAGCTTTTTTCTATTTAATCCAAACGAAGGAGACGAAAATAAGATCAAACAACGCATATGTTTTAGTACGCAATTTTTACTTTTCTATCTGAAGTTTTAAAAAGTTGAACCCTTGTTGTTTTTTTAATCTTAACGTTTAGCACCAAATGATCCTGGCTTGTCGATGAGCCGTTAAACATAAACAAACAAACATATCAATCAATATTACAATTTTTGTTTCAAAGAAAACTTCCAGTTATCTCCCTTTATATAGTTTAATCTTTCTTCATCGCAGAATCAATCGTTAATTTCATTTCTTCTTTGTCTAATTAGAACAAAAACCCAACTGATCTTGTTTATTATTTAGATTTGTGTCTACATTCTTGTTATTCTTGACGTAATTTCAAATACCAGCAATACCGTATGCCAGATAGTTTTAAACGATGCTTCTTATTACATAAAGGGGGAGAATGAAGAAATTGCGAATGAAATAAGTTATAAATATTTGTTGTTACCATGCTGTGGGCCTGATCTTAAGGACAATTCAGTCTAAGGAGAACATTATTTTTTTACATATATCGGAAAAAAACCAGATTATAAATGAAAATTAGATCAGTCGGTTTTTTTTTTTCTACTGTGATTCGCAAGAAAAAGCCCAATGGTGATGAAATCGTGTTAATGTTCAAACTCGCAATCGCTGTCCGCCGTTACATATTGTGGGTCGAACTTCTTGTATGCCGAACCATGTCCGTTGCTCGTAGAGTAATGCAACATTTAGTCTAGAACTGCTCAAATTGTTCTGACAGTAGTGTGTTTACCTTATTAGATGAATTATCTTGCGCTAAAATCAATTTTAATTCACCTCCTCCTCAGGTGGTTAGGTAGATGTTCATTTCGTTACCAGTACGTGACTTGTGGGATCGGACATGAGTACAGCCCCAGTTACACTTTGAAACACGGCATTACCGTTATTGATACAACGATCTGGTAATTACAGCTGGGTCTCCAATTTAAAAATACTAAACGATGACGAGGCTTTTGTCATAATATGTTTCTATGATTAACGTCTTGCGTAAGATTATTGTAAGAAACAATACTTTTATGCCTTAATTGGCGTCTTGTGTTATGTAAAATAAAAATAATTATGCTTGAGTGAATTGTCCTCTTAAAAGAATGTAGTTGACAAAAACGGTACGATATTGACATTTTCAACTGACATTCCCACCTATGTATCCATTTCCAAGCTGAAGTTAGTCAGTCATACAGACAATGGATTTTGATCGCTTATGATTGCGTTATTAGCATTGTGTAGTCACAAATTGTCGTGCCAGCGATAACGGAAAACGGCTGTTTAAATGGTTTTTCTATCCTTGACGATAACGAATGATTAATTTATTAGAGATGCAAAATCCCTTAGTATATCAACATAAAATTGTAACCAAATGTAAACATAAGCATTGAACGTCTTTCCGTTGGCATTCATAGTTAACACGAATGCCAACTGGATATTAGGCAAATCCAACAATTAAGCGCCCCAGTCCCAGTTTCCCAGCATCCAACCAATAAACACACCTTCAAACACCCTCACTCACACTCTTTTATAAATATATATATATTGACCGTTTTTTTTTTGAAAACGTAGGTGCAATAAGGGCCCATTTCGGTCCTAACACTTTTTTGTTTGTTTGTTTGATTAATTAATGTCCTATTTAACAATTATGGTCATGTAAGGACGGCCTCCCATGTATGTGGTGTGTTGCGTGTATGTTGTGCGAGGTGCATGTTTGGGAGACTGCGGTACATTCATGTTGTGTCTTCTTGAATAGTGGAACTGTTGCCCTTTTTAAAGTGCGGTGCTATATCAATGAAGTATGCCGCCAAAGAAACCAAGCAACACACGCCCACCCAGACTCCCTTTAATTAAAGATGTTTTACCTAAATTGTATATATTTAATAAAAAGCAAAGTTTCAAATAAGCATTCTGTACATGTTGTTGCCTAGCAGCTGGCCTGGCAATTTGTACACATCTTTATACCAGACTCGGGCATAACCAAAACCCTTGAAACACACGGATTGGACTATTTTTAATTGTAAATTAGTATAGTGTTTTCTAATAACAAATATAATAGCAAAGAGAATTTTTTTTTATTCTGGTTTATTTTCAAATGTTTCGTGCCCATTATTCGCACTTACTGCACCTTCCCCTTTGTACGAATGTTCGGGGGGATTTATGTACTCCTTACATCAAGGGACCTTGCGTCAACCATCACTTTACATATATCACATTCTCAAGTCGCTTTCCATGCCTCATTTATTATAATTATCCGCATACCAAACAAGAAAACTATTAACGCAAGCGTCAAAGTTCCTCCGAAAAAAAAGTAATTTTATTTTACTAAGCAGTGAAAAATGTAATGTATCACAAATAGTGTAGATGTCCACTGGGTAACCATGATCATCAGATGAATGCATTCATTTTGAGAAAATATACTCACGCGTCCTTAAATATCTTGATGTTGGAATTAAATACAATGTCCATTTGGATAGTAGATAAGTTAATGGTAAATGTACTGTAAAAATAATAATTTCCCGCATAATTTTTTACCTTGACCTTTAACGTACCATATTTTTAATAGGCGTCCATGCTTGGATTTTCCTATAATAACTCACGGATTGTGGAGGAGAACCAATGATTTGGCTAACTTTTAGTTACTTTTTAGTAACAATGACCTTGACATTTTTTATTCTCATACAAAACTTTGCTTCATAATGTTATAACAAAAATACTCACCAGGAGCAGACAATTTGATGTAAATCTGTCTTTAGGAACAGTGACCTTTGACCCTATAACCATGACCTGTGGTCACATAATAACTCCTTGTTTGATTCTGACTCAACTTTGCATAATCCACTGTTTGTTCTAGTTTAAGCAATGGTAACCTTGACAGTTTTGACCTATGATGTCCATTTTCAATAAGGGCTTGAGGTAAGACCAAGACGAACTTGCCTGCAAATTTTGATCCGATAATAAATATGGCTACTAAAGCGATGACAAGCATCTGTCCACAAACGGGACGGACAACACCATATCCTAATAAGACCTGTTGGATAACAGATAAAAACACTTAATATTGATTCAAGAGAACTATAGGCAAAAGTAACTTTATGACTTTGTCTACAAAAACAAAAGAAGGAAAACATAGTAATATGTCTGATGATTGAAGACTGACGACATCACTAACGTTGTCAATAAAACAAATTTCATGATTTTTTAATGTTTTTTTTTCCCTGCTCTCCTGTGATCATTCCTCACACTTTAAGACATGTTTATATCATCGAGAAGCATATATGGTACCTATAAACAAAGTAAAAATGTCTAAAACTGAACTCAAATGTTGACTTTGGAGCCCAGAAAAAAACATGAAAAAAATCAGATTTTGCTTTATTTAGAACACTAAGGTCGCCCCTTCAGTAAATAGAAAAAAATATATTCTGTGTGGTTGTTTTTCTGTTTTTGTAAATACCAAATACATATATATATATATATATAATAAACAACACATTATATAGATTTCAACAACATTGATCTCACTCATTACGAATCATGCAATGTATAAACATTGATATGTAAATAAATATGGCAACATAAAAAACCTCTATTAAAAAAACTGTAAGAGGAGAACTCCATACTGTTCCTGGAAGGCCCTTTTGTTTAATGGAATGGGTAGAGTCAACTTGAAAGTATTGTTGGGTCATACCACACATAATACCAAATAAAACCAAAACCAGATTAAAATTATCAAAGGAATCATTATTCAAAAGTAACTTTTAACACTGACTATTGCAAGTTCATTAAAAAGTATTGCTAATTAAAATGGTGCAATTACCGTTCCAAAGAATTACGTATAATTAGATGTCACCTGTTCCGCTTTGTTTATAAATTCCGTTTTGAAAAGTCTGGAAATTACTAGTTATGCGCAATACACTCAATTATTCATATCAAAATAACATATTGGCTAATGTTTGGTTTTAACATATTTTTTTTAAGTTCAAAAGTTATAAGGGCGCAGCCGGCACGAAGTGCGAAGCACTTCTAAGGTAACACATACATGAAAATACAAGTAAAAACATAATTTTCCAAATACAATCATACAGACTGACAGCTTCAGTTTGCGGCCGCCATTTTTTACCCACTGTAAAAAATCCCATCAGCGTGATTGCGATGCTTTTAAGTCAGCTCATTATATAATTAAGCGATTCAAACGCTTTTATGAGCCGACGAATGTAGTCTTCATCTGGCAGAAGCTCAGTGCAATTGACAATTCAGTATCCGTCAGCGTCGTGAGAGATGTAAAGTAAGAGCAACATTTATCGATGTTGAGGTGGATTCGCACATGTAACAGACTCCCACGTTTTAGCTGGATGTTGACAAAAATCGACAAACCACGTTTGTTCAAAGGTACGTTTTCGTAAGTTTTTTTAAAATTATTTTTAATTAATTTCAAAGTGTATAGAATAAGAATAGTGATATAGCTTATTTAGAGATATAAGTACGAAAACGATATAAAAGTAGTGAATCAATGCAAAAAACGTGACCAGTCGGTGAACGAGCAGACGACAGGTAGCTTGATCAGTGAGTAGGCGTACTATGTACGAGATAGCCTTCATGCAGATCAATCAACAGTGGACACTAGTGGCCTACGTGCGATTTCGATTTCAAGCAGGTATAGAGAATATGAAGTTATGGTTGAGGAATTAATGCACATGTAACTTGAAATAGACTTCAGCAATCAATGATCACATGGCACATTTAAGTTTACTTACCCCGTGAAAATGTATTTAGTTTAAGAGGGGGGGGGGGGGGGGTTGGCTGATATATGCGGGTTAATAATCAATATTGAAACACGTTTTGAGAATAACTGTAGGAAAAATTAACAAGGATTTTACAAGAGTATCTTTCAGCACAGAAACGTACTTGCTATCACGTCTCATAGCTAGACTGTCAAAAGTCATAACAGCAACATTTCACTAAAGGCTACATAACAGTACTTGACACAGGGACATGTAAATTCAGACAAACACAGACCCAGCGCATGCATTTTATATGTTATATAGGGGTTTTAGTATATAAGATGACCTGACCCCCGATTTCACGAAACATTGACCCAGTCAATCATAAAGAGGAAAAACTTAGATTTTGACTGAAGTCTGCATTTTTGTTTCTTAATTTAGGATTACAAATTAAAAATGGGGTCTATATACAACTATGAGAAATATACCGTACATCTTCTATACATGTAAGCGTGAGTTTGGACCAAATATTTTGTGATTTTTTTTTATTATTATTTTTATACTATACACCGATACTCCAACACGGGGTCGCTGTTACAAAGATCTAACAAACATGTGGGACAAGGTTTTTTTAAGTATGCATATTTATTGACTCCATTAATTTAAAGTAATAATAATTATTGTAATACATTTTGTTTCATATCAGCACTTCCATGGCGGGCATGGTCCTAATAGCAGAGACACAAACTCGGTTCACACCCTGTGCGTCAACCACCTAAGAGGAAAAATCATTTTTCCACCATCAGTTAAACAGGAAAGGTAAATTGATACAATGCATTACAAAGTATCAGTTATTATGTGTACAGGCTACAACAACACATTCACATCAGTGAGAAGTTGTACCTCCATTGTAGTATTTGTACATGTCCGAGTGATTGAAGATGTCCCAATATATTCCACAATCCCTTCGTCTCTGGGTCTCAAGTTCGAATACCATGAGGGGCAGTTGTGAGGTACTTTTCCTCCGGGGTACTCCAGCTTTCATCCACCAACAAACCTGGCACGGCCCCCAATTTACGCTATAATTATACTTGTATTATTACTTGAAATCAAGATTTGAAGGGCTAAAGTGTCTGTAGAGGTCTTACAATTATACATGTATGTAATAATTTAATATGTCAAATTATTTAATGAGTTTATCAAATTTCTTATTAAGTACTGCAGCCGCAAGTGTATGGATGCATAGAAAACAAATCAATTTTGTTTCTATATAGGAGTAACGTGACGCTACCAACATTGGAACACTTTTTGAAGATAATTGTAAAAATTTTCTTACTTGTGCTTGAATCCAGATTGTTTTCTTAATATTCCACAAATAGATGCCTTTATTTTAAATTTCATGTATATGTTTACTTTGTCAGCAGTGCATATGTTAATGTTAAGTTTTGAGATAAAAATTATATATGAGAGTCTGAAATTAAAAGAATGTCAAGGCTCAAATGAAGCGACCCCATCCCAACTTCCTTTGGAGAGGCTGAGACTGTTAACGAATAAATATCAATGTTTGAAAAAGAAATGAAAACAAGGGTTTACAGTATAATTTTATGTTAATAAGTCTTTTAAAATTATTTAAACTAATTATTTGTATTGACCAAACAGACTTTCAAGGCTTTAATATAAACTAACCAATGCAAAATGTTATATAATATATGCTGAGGACAAATAAAACTTCATATACAATGTCTTGATTTTCAAAAGGTCTATATGAGAGATTAGTGTCAAGAACTAAGAAGCATTGTTTTGAGTTTATGGAATTATTTATATATATATATATGATATGTCTCTTCATTTGATTTCAGGTGTGTTCCGATGGACGTTTTGTAATTTGGCAATTAAGAGAACATCCAACATAGACAGGAAAAATCTTTTTTGACACTCTATGCAGATACCAAACATTACAGAGAAAATTTTCCAGCTCTTCAGTTCAAACTGACAAGCAATAACATCATTTTAATGTTCATGAACTTGAGACAAATCAGGAGCAGTTCAGATACTACACTGGATTTACAACACAACAGTATGATTATATTGTGAACTTTTTTTGTATCAGATGTTGCAGAATATTCTATCAACTTGCCTACCAATAGACAGAAAGAAGTTATGTCACTGTCTTGAAAATCAACTGTTATTACATGTAGTTATATTGAAAGTCCGTCACGACTTTGATTATAAGAAATCTTGGTTACAGATTTGGTATTAGAAACCAAACTGCAAGTGTATTGTTCCCAACTGGATGGATTACTTGTATTTATGATGTGGAGAATTTTCTATCTGGCCATCAAGAGATGTTATATATGAACACATGCCCAAAGTTCATCAGCTGGAGTTTCCAACCACATTTGCTGTATTTGATTGCACAGAAATAAAGATTTCTAAACCAACATCATTGTCTGCGTATTCAAAACCCACTCGTATTATAAGTCTACAAACACATTGAACTTAAGAGTCTTGTGGCATGTGATCCAAGAGGTTCAATTATTTTTATACCTGTGTTATTTGATGAATTTATGTCTAACAAGGAAATATTCAACCAGTCAGGGTGTCGGGAAATGCTGAAAAAGCTTGTTATGGAGAGATACCTACATGATATGGATGGCATCATGACCGACAAATGATTTAACATTAATTCGGAGATTGAGGAGTGTAATCTCAAGTTCATCTCTGGAATTCATTACACAATTTTGGTATAATTTTGTGTTCATTTTATGTACACGTAAAATTTTGATATCAAAAGTAAATGTAGAAAAGGTCATAACAATGATAACATGCCATTTTCCCCTGCTGTAAGAAGACATTTAATGAACATAAATTTGCAGGTCTGAGGTTACAATCATATGCTCATGATGCTTTTACTTAAAAGCATATTTTATGAAAATGATTTCAAAATTACAACACAGTATAAACTGTATACATGTTGACATAATACTGTAACTTCTGTAATTTCTTTACATTCTAAACAGAGAATTCTTTAAACTGATGTTGTACAGTTCAAAACATTTCTCAAAAAATCAAAACAGCTATCTTCTCATCATCACAGGTTATAAGTATTATTTAACTGATGTGTTATATGATAATATTATACCATTATTGGGCATTCTATATTCTTTATTGCAAGATTTCAAGAAAAATTTAAGGCTGCAAAATAAAGCAATTTATGGTGTATTATTAGAGTTGGTTTCATTGTTTTTATCTGATCATGAGATGTATGAGCACTGTCGCTAAGACTACATTGTAAGACTGCAGTTGCTATCAGAACTTGTGCTTGAGACAAGCTCAAGAATTTACGAGAGAAATAACATAGGAGCTAATACAAGAAGCTATGACCCGAGTTAGTTATACATATGTATCACGAGGTAACTCCTGTGACTCAACTGACGAGTACTACGTCAAGAGTAAACCACGGTTATAACGAACACTTACCAGTAGATCAAGTGAGTTTTTTTATTCAATTCGACTGCCTTGTGTTTGCAGTAATAATGAACCTGATAGCTATCCTTTATGATAATACATGTATTTCCTTGATTCGTTCAAGCCGTGTTTACTGTAGACGAAGTACTTCCTGACGGCTACGTATCGCTGAGTAGTTGCGTTCGGAACTGTCTGTCATTCGAGCGAGGGGGGCGGAGCCAAAGGTAAGGTAATGTTTGTAAACATTTATAAATACACATGGAAAGCCTGCATATACAGTTAAAGTTTTTTTTACTTGGTCTGCAACACACATGGGCAAATAGATAAAGATATCCTCACTGTATTTATGTCGAGATGCAGCAGATGCGGCTGGTCATTTGTTTCGTTGGCTCCGAAACTGACAGTTTATCGATGCTGGTTTTGTTAGCGAAAACTGGCAGTTCATCGATGCTGGTTTTGTTAGTTTAACTTTCCCAAGATACCCCTCGATAAAATATTTGAAACCCCATTGGAGCCTATTGTGTTGATTTTAAACTGATGGATTCGTTTGAATACTTTTAAAGAAAAGTCGTGCGGAAGATCCTTCAAGTTGCTGCACGGATTATCGCAGCATCCGCCATCTTTCCTCAGTGTTTGTCCGACCTAGCAACAGTAACCATGCTTCGGGAAAGTGGGCGGAGCTTAGCTCCGATTGGGGATTGGTCAATTGCTCTTTATTTGAAGCGTTCATTTGATTTGGAAGATACACAGACTTTCGCATCATTAACGACACTTAGTCCCCAAAATAAAAATAAATTTGACGTTTCGACCTAATACCAAAATAGTGAATGGTAAAACTACAGTATATTAATTTTAATGAATATATTTGTATTTTTTAAAAAATAATAAAATAAGAAATTAAAAAAAAATAATCAAAAGAAATGTTGAATGTTCAAAAAGCATGAGGCGGAAAGTCTGGGTCGAATTGAAAGTCGGAAACAGTAAAAACATAGACATTTCGGAATTTAGATCAAAGATGTTCAAAATATAATAGTGTGTTAATCTCAATGAATACATTTGTATTATTTAAATATCAAAATGAATTGATTATAAAATTTATAATTTTTAATTTTAAATGTAGAATATTAATTAGCTATAGGGCGGAACGTCTGGGACATGTCGACTGAACGGCCCAATCTTGTTGTGAAACGACTGACATTCATGTCGTCTGCTACACCAGTCTTGTGATGTACGCTATTCAGCTTGTAATCATGACTAGTAATGTTTTCTAAAAAACAAGTTTGTGATTAGAGAGTAAAGTTTATCTCCAAAATGTTCATTGCCAACTGGAAACTTTATTAACCATGATCTGATTATTTTTCCATCTTTTTTTAAATAGCTAGAGCATACTGGGGTATTATCGACCTCCGTGTATTACCGACCATTTTTCTGATTAAAACTTGATTTAAGTCTTAATGAGCGTTATCTTGTCATTCAATCGTTTTCATCAGGTAGACCATTCCTTTCGGAATATCATGCTTTTTCCCTTACATTCCTGGGAGTCTTGACACTACGATGAGGTCCGATTGATCGAAGTGACTTGCAGCGCAATATTCAAAATAACGAACCGTTATAGGAGAATTTAAGAGGTAAGATAAAATCAAATATGCTTGTTTCAAACTGTATAATCGTTTACAGCTTCAATTTTGTGTTCAATCAGTGATAACTGACAGGTATTTTTGAAATATTCAAAGAAAACATGGGCAGGTAGCTCAGATACCAAAAAATAGAAGGGTCGATAATACCCTGACGAAATCACAATCTCCGTGTATTATCGACCGTTAGCTAGTGATACAGATTGTACTGCGCAACATATATATACAATGTATTTACTGCAGTTAGTATCCGGTGAACATTGGTGTAATGGTTAGCACAGAATAGTTTTAGTAGGTCTCACGTAGGGTTCAAATCACTCCGGTTAAATTTTGTTTTTAATTTTCTTCATTTTTTTTTCTCAAGTAAAGGTCCACTACAAATCCGAAACAAATTTTTAGTTTTAAAATGGGTGTTGAGATTGATAACTTTGCAGAGACCGTATAAACTACAATGTATAATATTTTAGCTTCAGTTTAATAATACACTTATTACCATCCTTTTCATTTAATAAAATAATGTTATTTTTTTTAATAATTCGGGTCGTTTATTATGATTCCCCTGCATCGACCTAAATAAATTATATTTATTAGGCAACGGTAGTTGACGATCACTGCACATGACGGATAAACTAGCGACATTAAGTTGAACACTGTTTAACATAGATTACATTAGGGGACGTTTTTCCGTGTTGTAACCTCATGCTTAGCCCCAACAATTTATATTTTCTTGTCTTAGTATTCTTTTTCAAAGACTTGTGCGGTGGTTTTCCCTGGATACTCCGGCTTCCGACAAACTGGCACGTCCTTAATGAAAATGGACATATAAAATCATTTTAAAAAAAACTCTTTTTTTCAACGGAGGCTCATCACAAGGTGGCCTTTGAATATTTATTGATATATGTGAAAACCATTACAGCTATAGAAATTTAAGATAAAGAATATATTCGTTTAATTACAATTTCCTTTAGTACAGTTAGTATAATAATTTGATACTGAACGTTCCAAAAATAATTTTTAATAATTGCAAACTGTTGTTTTTGCCTTCGTGTTACATATTTTTCAAGAAACTTTGTCTGCATGTATAATATAAACTATTTATTTTTACAACACAATTGCGAAACAAGCTATACAGCTTAAATAAATCTCTTCTATTTGGATCGGATGGAAGAGCGCGAGTGGTCTTACTGTGCGAGGGAAACAAGAGTAACCCGGGAAACCCACGTGATCGGACAGGTGACCTCTGACATGTCTGCATGTACATGTACATGTACCAGTATATGAAATATGTTTTAAATCTGTGAATTTGTTCGGATAGTTTGACTGGTGTTGAGCGAATTAAGACAAAGAAATTTTGTGCATGTGTTTTACTGATAAAAATATTCAAACGTTTTAGTTTAAATTTTACTTTTCAACTTTATTTTCTCTTTCTCTTAGAAATGGCATCTCAACTCTCTGTGAAGAAGAAACGGGTTCAATACTCGCCTGAAAATATTGGCCTTAGCAATTGAAGCTGTAAGAAAACGGGATGGGGAAATCAATGGCATCTAGGACATACTCTGTTCCTAAAACAACCCTTCTAGACAAGCTGGCAAACAGGGTCCCTTTGGAACCAACAAAACCTGGCCCGAAGCCTGTGTTAACGAAGACAGAAGAGAGCACTCTGGTAAATTACGCCAACCTCATTACGGAAAAATAGGGTATCCTATAACCAGGAAAGAACTGTGCTTTGAGGTTAAACGAATTATGAATCTGGATGGAAGGAAAACACACCATTCAAAGACAACTTGCCTGGTTAATGAATGGTACAAACGGCATTCATGAATTTGTTTGTTTTGTTTGGATTATTTTAATCGTCCCTATTAATCAGCTATGGTCATTGTAAGGACGGCCTCCCCAAAAATGTATGCGGTGTGTTGCGTGTATGTTGTGCGAGGTGAGTGTACTTGGACGACTGCGGTATGTTCCGCTGTTGTGTCTTCTTGTATAGTGGAAACTGTTGCCCTTTTTATGGTGCTATAATCACTGAAGCATGCCGCCGAAGACACCAAGCACCACCACACCCCACCCGGTACACATTCATACTGACAACGGGCGAACCAGTCGTCCCACTCCCTGTATGCTGAACGCTTAAGCTAGGTGCAGGAATACATACCACTTTTATAGGACTTTGGTTGTTCCTGTGTCTCGGCCAGGGGGACCAGAAAATCCCAGAGCCACTTCCTAGCAACAGGGTGCTCGAACGCTCAATTCAAGGCCAATAGCTGAGGCGTTGCCAAGGGAGGCATTTAGGAAAAGATAAAGTCAGTTTGGAAGAAGTGGTAAAAGATAAGATCTAAATTTAGTTCGGCCTTTTTCGGATCATGCAATAGGGGGCAGCAGGGTACATTTTCTAACGCCCTACCTGCAGGGCCATGAAAAAGCCACTACCAGAGCTGTCGGAAAGAATTCCAAGGCAATTGGACACGGAGGCGCCGCTTGCAATTTCAATGCCCAATGGCACAAGGCGTGGTTATGATTGGCCCTTTTTTTCCTTTTTGGAAAAAGAAATTCAAAAAAACTGGGAACTTCTTATTAAGAACCCAAGACGGTTATTCAACGCCGACGAGTCCGGTTTTCCTTTATGCATGAAGTCGGGCAAGGTTTTATCTCAAACAGGCGCAAAACATGTTTACCAAGTCGTGTCTAACAGCAAACAACAAATTACTGTTATGGCATGTTTCAATGCTCTCGGGGATTACGTCGCTCCGTTAATTGTATACCCGGGACAACGATTTCTGGCCGTGTTCAACAGTTTCGTTGAGGAAAAGACCATTGAAAAGCCTGTGATTCTGTTTGTGGACGGCCACAGTACTCATATGACGGCGGAAGCAGCCAGATTTTGTGCTGAAAATCATATTATTCTGTACTGCCTTTTGCCAAACGCTACCCATGTAATGCAGGCGTGTGACGTCGGCTTTTTCTCACCAATGAAATCAGCATGGAGAGGAAATGTCAAGCAATGGCAAATGGATAATCTTGGAAAGGCTTTCACAAAGCATGACTTCCCAAAAGTCTTCAAGCAATCTTGGGAGACATGTGCCCACACTTTCTAACGCCGCCCATGCGTTTAAGCGTTCAGGATTATTTCCCTTAACACCAGAAGGCATAGACCAAAGCAAATTGGGTTCCTTGCAAACTTATCTCCAAAGAAAAATTAGAAACCAAAGAAAGAGAAGCAGAAGAAACTGATGACGGGGGATACAGGTGCCAATGAAATCAATTTGAGTGATGATAGGCCTAACGCTTACTTTTTTCTTCCTAACGTCTCACTTGACACCACCTCACTTTTGGACTTTGGTTGAGCACTCGCCGCAGTTAGGAAGGCTCTGGATTTCTGTCCCCTGGACCGAGACACACCGAAGTATATAAAAGTGGTAGTTTCTGCTCCTGCTTGGCGCTCAGCATAACGGGAGTGGGATGATTGTTTCGCCCGTTTGTCAGTATAATGTGACCGGGTGGGGTGTGTTGCTTGGTGTCTTCAGTGATATAGCACTATAAAAAGGGCAACAGTTCCACTATACAAGAAGAACACAACACGAAAATACCACAGTCTTCCAAAACACGCACCTCGCACACAAACACGCAACACACGAGAGGCCGTCCTTACATGACCCTGGCTGTTAATAGAATGTCCAATTAATCAAACAAATGATCCACCCATCCAGGAGAAAATGAACGTCTATCATGATCATGTTTTATTCCAAAGACGGTGATGTTAATCTGACAAATCACAAATCATGTCAACCACCTCATCGCGTAGGTGATAATGTTTATTTCCAAAGAATTTAATGTTGATCTAACGAATCACAGACTATGTCAACCATTTCATCGCGTAGTTGATGTACCAGGTGATGGGAATTGTTTTTTTTCGTGTGTCAGTTACTTAATGCATGGACATTTCAATCACTCAAATGACCGTAGGCTCTTGATTTGCGAACATATATACAACAACTGGGATTTCTTTAAGGATTGTGTTTCTCTTCACCATGAAAAATACACACAAGAAACATACCGAACTGCAATGATAAACAAGTGTTTGTGGGCAACCAACAACATCAGTAAATAGTTTAATGTACGAAGATATTCTCTACAATCAGCACTTGAATGGTTGAAAAAGCATAATCCATCCAAACACCGTGGTAAACGAAGATAGATTGTGTCATAGGGTTGATACACCTCTTACAAGGGCTGGATCTCAGGATATTCAACGTTTACAAAGGCTGTGTGAAGAAACTAGGAATCAAAAATATGAATTGTTTTCTCAGGAAAGCTTTCAAAAATTGAATCCCATTCTATTGACAGCGACATTGAAGAGTAAACATATGTCAAAGTTTTATAGACATGTACTGTATATACACATATTCAACGATTATCATCTTTCAAAATTATGAAATTTATTGTTAATTTCAAGAAAAAAACTTTTTATACCATATACCCGGTGTCTGTACACTAAACGCTACAATATCAATGTGGTTACGGTCAAGTACAACATTAGAGTCTCCATTTAAGTTAGATTCTTCAATTAATGATATATGCATCTCAAATAAAGGTTCTTCTAAGAACCTTAACCGTGAGACTTAATTTATACAGAGTCTGAGTACAGAATTTCAGTGTAGTATCGGGTAAGGGCGAGTACACACCAAAAAGGTACCCATCATCAATTACAATATGGCGGATTTATATGAACAAAAGTCGAGTGTTGGATAAAAAAAGTGTGATTCCTCGCTTAGCTGTTGGATTGGATTAATGAAAGAGTTATCAGAGATAACCTATTTGTATTTGCAATGGGGAAAATATCACCAGAAAGTGAAATGAATGCAAACAAAATTTGTTACAAGGGAATATGAGTGCTTTTGACCTAGATTTTACTGGACAGGCAAAACGACATCAGTGATATCTGACTGCATTTTCCACGTTCATAGTGAAATAAAGGTATGTTAATATATTATTTCGTGTTTGAAGTTGTGTTTTCCATGTCGAAAATTTATTTAAGAAATATATTGGTATTAAATATGTACATATTTATCAATGTTTGACGGAATACGGGCGACTTTTGTAGAGGCGGGTGTACCTCTTCCAAGCGAGCCGTTAGTTCCCTTGTCCTTTTATATAGTATATAGTACACATGTATACACAGCAGACTTTCTCACAACCTACGTTACAAGTCCCTGTGCCCTGACCAGTGGTGGAAGGCCAATACACTTAAACATGGCCAACAGGCTATACAGCAGATAGATTTTCATCAAGATTGTGTATGTCTCCAGCGGTAAGTCATTCATGATTGTGAATATGTTTTCGTATCCTCATTTTAACATTTATTTAACAACAATGATAAATCCACAGAAACCACTGCATGAAACAAATAAAAAATCATCTTTTCTAATGTTCTATTTTTGTATATTTTCTAATGTTCCATTTTTAGCCCACCATCAACTGATGGTGGGCTATTCAAATCGCTTTTTGTCCGTGGTCCGTCGTCCGTCCGTTAACAATTCTTGTTACCGCTATTTCTCAGAAAGTGCTGAAGTGATATTTCTCAAATTTCATGTACAGGTTCCCCTAGGTCCCTAGTTGTGCATATTGCATTTTGGGATCGATCGGTGAACAAGATGGCCGACAAGCCGCCATCTTGGATTTTGACAATTGAAGTTTGTTACCACTATTTCTCAGAAAGTACTCAAGGGATCTGTATCAAATTGCATGTGCAGGTTCCCCTAGGGGTCTAGTTGTGCATATTGCATTTTCAGGACCGATCGGTGAACAAGATGGCCGACAGGACGCCATCTTGGATTTTGATAGTTAAAGCTTGTTACCACTATTTCTCAGAAAGTACTCAAGGGATCTGTATCAAATTGCATGTGCAGGTTCCCCTAGGGGTTTAGTTGTGCATATTGCATTTTCGGACCGATTGATGAACAAGTTGGCCGACAGGCCGCCATCTTGGATTTTGATAGTTAAAGCTTGTTACCACTATTTCTCAGAAAGTACTCAAGGGATCTGTATCAAATTGCATGTGCAGGTTCCCCTAGGGGTTTAGTTGTGCATATTGCATTTTCGGACCGATTGATGAACAAGTTGGCCGACAGGCCGCCATCTTGGATTTTGATAGTTAAAGCTTGTTACCACTATTTCTCAGAAAGTACTCAAGGGATCTGTATCAAATTGCATGTGCAGGTTCCCCTAGGGGTCTAGTTGTGCATTTTGCATTTTCGGACCGATCGGTGAACAAGATGGCCGACAGGTAGCCATCTTGGATTTTGATAATTGAAGTTTGTTACTGTTATATATCTCAGAAAGCAGTCAAAGGATCTTTCTCAAATTTCATGTGTAGTAATATGTAGTAAAAGTATTGGTAAAAGCAGAGAAAAGATCCCTCTTTCCTTTGTCAGACAAAGATCGTTCTTAGGTGGGCTCCCTCTGGGAGTTGTCTCTGTGTTTACATAGATCTTCAAATATCATGTGGTCGAGGATAACTGAATCCAAAACCGGCCTGTTGGAAATAAACATTTCTTCTCCATGCTTCAACTGATAAACTTAAACAGGTTGTTCGGAAATATGACGATAATTCCAGACTTTAAATCGAAGCAAATGATTGAAATAAGCCATTTTCTTAAGTTGAAACTAGAATCCTATCAAGGTGTTTCATTGTGAACAAGATTTTAGAGGTATGAAACGGACAAAAAGTAGAAATAACCCTCGTTTGCCAATTACAAAGGATTTGTTAGGAAAAATACTACATATCTTGCCAGTGGTCTGTCGTGATAGGTATGAATTAGCATTATTTAAGTTGGCTTATTCTTTGGCATTTGCAGCGTTTCTGCGGGTAGGGGAGATAACTGTTACAAAAGGTTGTCGGTTACAGAACATAGTTAGTGTAAATGATGTCGTAATAACCCCAGATAATTCCAAGCTACACTTAAAAATACGTTTTTCAAAAACTGATCAGTTAGGAAGAGGAACTGTTATGGTTATCCATAGAGAAAAAGGGGCGAGTTGTCCTTTACAGTATTTGCACGATTTTTTAAGGATCCGTCCAAAACGGGACGGCCCACTTCTGTGTCATTATGGTGGGGCGAGTATGACCAGGTACCAGTTTAGTGCAGTGTTAAAAAAGGCCCTGGCACAATTAGGGTATGATCCGGCCTCCTACAAGTCTCATTCATTCAGAATAGGGCAGCAACCTCAGCTGCAATGGCTGGGCTCACCGACTCTGACATAAAAAGTGCAGGTAGATGGAGTTCTCAGTGCTTTAGGACATACATACCTATACCATCTTATTGATTGTTGTGGGGTCGTGAAAACATGCTGACAACATGTTTTAAGTCTTACAGGTTTGACTTTGTGGTGTATTGGCTCTTCCATCGTCAGATGGGCACAGTTCGAGGCATTACAGAGGCCAGGTGGTCCTGATCTGGGATTGGACAGACTTAATTTGAAAATTTGGTGGCAGGGTTACAGTGGGTTGAAGATAAGAAACCTCGACTCAAAGATCACGCTGTTGGCTTCAATAGGGCCAGAACCTGATATTATACTACTGCATGTAGGGGGAATGATATTGGAGGAAGTCCTCTGGTAGATCTTGTCCATATGGCTAGGTCTGCAATTTTAAAGGTAATTCATAGATTCCCTGGAAAACGGGTGGTTTGGTCCCAAATTTTACCTCGGCTTAAATGGCGGGGTCATGCGAAAGAAGAGTATGACGCCATGGAGCGTTGTAGGTTGCGTCTGAATAGTGCATGTGCAAAAAACAGTAGTTGATCATGGGGGATTTTATATCAAACACCCTGACATTTTCTAGAAATACCCCTTCCTTGTTCTCTGATGGGGTCCATTTATCCACAACAGGCAACAACATTTTTCTTAATGGGTTACAGGAGAGGTATTGAAGAACTATTAATGAACGGGGGTTCTATTTTCCCACCAGACAAATCTTAATTGAGGGAGGGCTTGTTTCCCGATAGTTTTGAACCTTGCTACAGAGTACAGGACATAGGGCATATGATGGTCACGGTATAAGGCTTAGATATATATAATTTGCCGTCCCCCCCCCCCCCCCCCCACTAGGGTGTGGCGGTGGCCTCAGTGAGACCATGTCTCACTGCGTCCATTTGGCAGTTTACGGCAAATTCTTTGATTAGTAGGACAATTGAATTAAGACATTTTGATCGCCGTTATCGGGATCAAAATCATTAAGTGAATTCTTCATGGATTGAATACAAATGAAGATATTAATAATAGGTTGAATTAAATGAAGACAATGCTTTGAAGAGATGTTGAATTCGAAGAATATATTTTATTAAGTGAAAACAATTGTGAATGTTGAATTTAATGAAAACCATTGAGTATGTTGAATTGATTGAATATGTTGAATTCTATTGAATGTTGAATTTAATGATTACAGTTGAATTGATTGAATACAACTGAATATGTTGAATTGAATGAAGAATGAATACAGTTGAATTGTTTGAATACAGTCGAATTGATTGAATACTGTTGAATGGATTGAATATTGTTGAATTGATTGAATTGATTGAATACACTTGAATTAGTAATAGTAATTGTGGCTGACCATTTGCGGCAGCCAATTCTATAAATCAGCCGTGACCACATATTGCCACTTACTCAATAAAATAATTTTAGATTTTCTTTCTGTGTTTGTGGATCCTTTCTTATAATAATAGCATTTATTATTTGTCAATAAATGCGCTTATTGTTAGAAGGATCATTTCGAGTTACTTCCCTTTACCTGTAGACCATTATAATTTGGTTCACTAGGGTAAAATAGTTTAGAGTTATCGTCCTTGGGGAATTTTACTTCCTTTGGGTACATGCAGCTCATTTGAACAGGCAAGTTTAATGTGTGGTTCATCAACAAATTGTCTATAGTATATCCTTTGTATCTTTTGGAATTCATTTTATCCCACCCACCCGGTTCCCAAAGAGTTCCATTTTTGCTGCTCTCTTATATTTGTGGTTTCAGATTGTAAGGCATCCAGGGATTTCAACTCAGTACTTGAACAGTACAGTATCTCGTTGGCATGATTTGTGACGGTATAAAGTAAGCACAGTAAAGCCTAAGGATTAGGACAATGGACATTCATTTCATACAACGGTTCATGTGCAACTCCATCACTTCGGCTCGGCTGAATTTGGTATCAAGATGGATCTCCTCATGAAATACACTAAATTTTTGAGCTGGTCCTTGTTTGTTCGCTGTTATCAGGATCAAACGATTCACTTGGCAGTTTACGGCAAATTCTTTGATTAGTAGGACAATTGAATTAAGACATTTTGATCGCCGTTATCGGGATCAAAATCATTAAGTGAATTCTTCATGGATTGAATACAAATGAAGATATTAATAGGTTGAATTAAATGAAGACAATGCTTTGAAGAGATGTTGAATTCGAAGAATATATTTTATTAAGTGAAAACAATTGTGAATGTTGAATTTAATGAAAACCATTGAGTATGTTGAATTGATTGAATATGTTGAATTCTATTGAATGTTGAATTTAATGATTACAGTTGAATTGATTGAATACAACTGAATATGTTGAATTGAATGAAGAATGAATACAGTTGAATTGATTGGATACAGTTGAATTGATTGAATATTGTTGAATTGATTGAATACACTTGAATTAGTAATAGTAATTGTGGCTGACCATTTGCGGCAGCCAATTCTATAAATCAGCCGTGACCACATATTGCCACTTACTTAATAAAATAATTTTAGATTTTCTTTCTGTGTTTGTGGATCCTTTCTTATAATAACTGAAATAATATTTTAAAATGAATTCTTGCTATGACTTCAATAGACTAAAACATATTTGATATACCATACAGTTGTATCAGTATGACCCATTTGGTGTTTACTATTTTGCATAATGGTATGTCACCCCAAAACTGACATAAGTGACCAAATGACAAACTAGATTTTCAATTTTTCCCGAGAGAAACTCCCTTGGACCCCCTTCCAACCTTCTGGCGTCTGCCGTTTCTCGACTCAAAATCGTGCTTACACATCCGACACCACCCAGCTACGTGCCTGTTAGATAACATTTTGTGGAATAATTGCATGTTAATGTATACCTACATTGTACATATGTAAGAAGTGATAAATAGGAATAAATATCAGTTGTATAAATATGAAGTATTAACCTAATATCTCGATGCAACCAAAGACGCTGTTTAGACAGAAATCAAGCAGGTAGGAACACATTTGATTGATTTTGTAGATGCTTTGTATGGTTATATATACATCTGTGTTGACCCAGATGTTTCCGAATGTGTCCAATTATGCAGTTTGTGCGAAAATAAGTATTAAGAATAATCTCATTAGTAAATTACATATCTACCTAATATACACAATCAATATTTAGTAATACACAGAACACGTGACTACACATAGTATGATCATGGCGGACATTCACATCAGAAATGCACAAGAAGAAGATGTTGATAGAATATTTTTAATGACCAAGGTAGGTAAACATCATTTTTTTTCTTAATGTAAGCAATCAGTTACTATATGAGAATTAGTGTCGTTAATGCTTTGACCATGCTTCATATTCGTTGGGTATACTCAACGGGTTCGAATGGATCTCAAGGCATATGGTTTTCAACACACCTGCTACACTAATTGTAAAGATTTAAATATAATATTCCAGTATTAACGATTTCCCCTTAAATAACTGATATTTTTTGTTGAGAATACATCAGCGTATTCATAAATCCTGCAACATATGTCAGTCTAGAAAATTCTGTGTTTTACAAGAATATGTTATGTTGTATAAGAATATGTTGTATACATCCGTAATTAAGTTATACAAAACGCTCCCTAACCACCAAAATACCAAATAAACACATATATATCATAACATATCAATAACTTTCGTAGGTATACTTGTACTACTCATGATTAATTGTGGTGAAAATAAGAGACCATCAAGATGTACAACAGTTATAGCATATATAATGAATATTATGCTTAGATGATTCAAGTATGGGTCATGCATTTGTGTTTAGTTCAGGCCTATATGTCTTTTAGAGTATCTACCGAATATCACGGTGAGTGCGATAGTGACATTAAAATGGAGCTGTCATTGACAAGTCATAAAAGATGCTTTACCGCTGACAAATGGTATTTGTTCTCTATCAAAAACAGGAGCAGACGATTTAGTATTTTTCTTCAGTTACAAAAGTTACTTACTTTACACCATTACCACCATTGAAAAGTTTGAGATTCTAATTTTACTTTAAGTTAAAAATATGAAAACTATTTAAATGCATCCCGAAAAAATTCCATTGCACTATATTCTATATGGAATGAAGTAATGATTGCGCATGCACCAAAGGCGAAATAAATTAGTTTATGTTATTTTTTGTGTTAATTAGGCATATATATACATGATTAAACACCAATTATTGTTCAAATGATGAATATCATTTATGCTGTGTCGGCGGTGGAGCATCTTTAACGTACGTTTATGTAAGTGATATCATAGTCAGTATTGTTGTTAATATAATGATTGATCTTCATTTTGAATGCGTATACATTAGCATGAACCAAGTTGGCAACGAACATTGTCATTTATGGAACACTATAAAATATGTTCATAATACCGGTTACGCTGTCAAGAAGAAGATTGTACTTTAATAGGACAACAGGACGACATAACATCTCGGACTGTGTCCATAACGTGTCTAGAAGTACAGAATGTATCAGTTTCTCGCCATCCATGTATTTCACCAGATAATTTTGCCTCGGATCATAAAAATGTTGCCAAGCGAAAGAGAGCAGTCAGATCCAAGGGAAATGTAAACTTTTAATGAAGTAATCTTAATATCCAAGCCATCTGTTACAGTGAACTAGTCATGCGTGAAAAGCTTATAAACACTTATAATAACAATAACGATTGACTTATCTTCAGACAATAAGTTCATTTCCATTGTGCACAGAATATGGCACAATGCGTGAAATAAAATATGTTTGTTTTGTGCTTTGTCCATTTCGGCTACAGCTTGAAATTTAGTGTGTTGGCTTCTGAAAGAGCCAAACAGCTGTTTTTTTCCCTATTTTTAATTTCGGATATATATCGCGTATTTTATTGATCACCTAAAACGATGTTTTCAAATTATTTCAACACACATTAGCTAATTTGTTGTTTGGTGTCTGCATAAAGTTTATTTTTTTTGCAGTTTTGGATTCTATATTGTTATTCACAGTACTTACACATTCTAACTAAAATACCAGTGCTGTAGTTGAAACGACTAACTTATATATTCGGTATTTGTACGCAAGATCTTCAGGTTTGAAAGTATGTATACTTAATGACATACCATCAGCAATAGTATAAGAATACCAACATATATAGATTTTGCAGTCTAACAAACTTTATCATGTATGGTTGGTTTATGATGCGTTATGTACACTTCAGAAATCCGTAAGTAGTGTGTCAGTAAATCGTGTTAGATAGCATGAACTCCGCTTCGGTCTATATCTCTTTATCTAGTTCATATCACATCATAGTCACCGATACAAAAGTCGATAAGTTTATAATAGTGTAAGGTATCATGAACTTGTATGCAACATAAATAATCTAGTTCAAATTTTTTTCAAAACCATCTTTCTCACCGAAAAATGTACCACAATAGGGCATATCCTAATATAATAATATAAATAAATTAAGTAATTCATATTATTTAATGTTTTAGGAACTTGCGGAACATCTTGGCGAGAAAAACTCTATACTTGTCACGCCTGAATGTAAGACATTTCTGCTACCTCGATCTTGTACATAACCATGCGGAGTAACATGAAAAAATGTATCAGCCATGGAAATTATTTATAATCAAATTGTTTTGGGACGTACGTTTATACATCTTTGCATTATATTTATTATTACTATTTTTAATTATAAATAAAGCCTGTATAATATTTGTGTCGCTTACATGTTGATTGTCTGCATTTTTAGCTCACCTGGCCTAAAGGGCCGGTGAGCTTATGTCATGGCGCGGCGTCCATCCGTCCGTCCGTCCGTCAACATTTAATTTAAATCGCTACTAGTCATAGAGTTCCGCATGGATTGTGACCAAATTTGGCCATAAACATCCTTGGGTGAAGGGGAACAGAACTTGTATAAATTTTGGCTCTGACCCCCCAGGGGCAGGAGGGGCGGGGCCCAATATGGGAAATAGAGGTAAATCCTATAAATCGCTACTTGTCCTAGAGTTCTACATGGATTGTAACCAAATTTGGCAACATATACATCTTATGGGGAAGGGGAACAGAACTTGTATAAATTTTGGCTTTGACCCCCCGGGGGCAGGAGGGGCGGGGCCCAATACGGGAAATAGAGGTAAATCCTATAAATCGCTACTTGTCCTAGAGTTCTACATGGATTGTAACCAAATTTGGCCACAAACATCCTTGGGTGAAGGGGAACTGAACTTGTATAAATGTTGGCTCTGACCCCCCGGGGGCAGGAGGGGCGCGGTCCAATAGGGGAAATAGAGGTAAATCCTATAAATCGCTACTTGTCCTAGAGTTCTTCATGGAATGTAACCAAATTTGGCCACAAACATCCTTGGGGGAAGGGGAACAGAATTTTTTTATAAATTTCCGCGCTCTGACCCCCCGGGGCAGGAGGGGCGGGGCCCAATACGGGAAATAGAGGTAAATCCTATAAATCGCTACTTGTCCTAGAGTTCTGCACGGATTGTAACCAAATTTATCCACAAACATACTTGGGGGAAGGGGAACAGAACTTGTATTAATTTTGGCTCTGACCCCACGGGGGTAGGAGGGGTGGGGTCCAATAGGGGAAATACAGGTAAATCCTATAAATCGCTTCTTGTCCTAGAGTTCTGCATGTAATGTAACCAAATTTGGCCACAAACATCCTTGGGTGAAGGGGAACAGAACTTGTATAAATTTTGGCTCTGACCCCCCCCCCCCCCCACCCCCACCCGGGGCAGGAGGGGTGGGGCCCAATATGGGAAATAGAGGTAAATCCTATAAATCGCTACTTGTCCTAGAGTTCTGCATGGATTGTAACCAAATTTAGCCAAAAACATCCTTGGGGGAAGGGGAACAGAACCTTTATTAATTTCGGCTCTGACCCTCCCGGGGCAGGAGAGGCGGGGCCCAATAGGGGAAATAGAGGTAAATCCTTTAAATCGCTACTTGTCCTAGCTTTCTGCATGGATTGTAACCAAATTTGGCCACAAACATCCTTGGGGGAAGGGGAACAAAACTTGTATAAATTTTGGCTCTGACCCTATGGGGGCAGGAGGGGTGGGGCCCAATAGGAAATTTAGACGTAAATATTCAAATTCCTTCAGAAAAGAAACAATGAACCTGTATTCAGAACATTACTTGGCATTACAAACCAGGTGGGCGATACAGGCCCTCTGGGCCTCTTGTTTATATTCGACACAGTGCTCAAAGAAAATCAGATGTCGTACAAGTGTATCGTAGCCGAAGGCAAGGTCACGGATGGTTAGTTATGAGTAAATTTATTTCTTATTAAAAATAATCAAACACAACAACAGAAACATGGCGACCAATCAGATGAGATTGGTTATATATACATATACAAAGTGTTGGCAAAGGCGACCAAATTAGGAGGCTGACAAGTTCTCTTTTTCTATTTAATTGGTATATGATCCGTAAAAATTCAAAACCATTGAGGAATTTATATTTGTTTTCTTTGAATGTTCCACATTCAGGTAATCTTGCCTTTCACATCTCTTGTTTTATAGGTTCCAGCTCCAAGCCATTGCTAGGCTTTGCTCTCTATGTGTATAGATTTGATGGATGGGAGGGAAAAGTAGCTATCCTCGACAGTATGTACGTGGTCCCAGAACACAGAAACAAAGGCATAGGATCAGCTCTATATACAACAGTGGCAAAGGCGAGTAAAACATTTTTATTTTCTTATTTTTTGAACAACTATAATATCCCCCGTCTGTGCAGGTGAGGTGACAAGTACAGTTTTTTCTGTTTTGGAGGCTGCAGTAGGTTTGATTCTCACATGGAATGATATATCATTATAGACTGGGTGCGAAGGAAATATATAGATATGACTATAACATAATAGATAAATCATAACAGTTAGCTACATGTATCTACACCAAGCTATAGTCAATATTTCATATTAACTCGTTTACCAAATCTTCACCAACGAGAAAATCCTCCTCTCGCTGCAGTAAGTTTCAAGATTTTCTATTTTCTAACATCGTTTTCGACCGGAGAAGGACTTTCAAACCCGCATAAACCACTATTAATAAAATTACACATACAATCACATGATTGTAAAGGGGTGGAATAGATTGTGCCTTTCATTTGATTTATTTTTGTACACGACAAAAGTAAACATATGCATTAAGTACAGAGCATAGTACTGATGCAAGGTGTCCTTATCAACCAGTTCCTTTAATCTATTTTAACATATCACACAAGTTCTTTTCATCACATATTCTATTAAAATATTTCGGTTTTTTTCTTCAGGATGTCGTAGCAAGTGGCTGTTCATACATGGAGCAGCTTGTTCACAATTGGAACACCAGTGCACAGGAATTTTATAAAAGCAAAGGTGCATATGATTACTCAGAGACATTCAACGTGCATGCATTCAGGACACCGACATCAAAGCTTGAAGAAGTGTCTAACCCTGACATAAAACTATGATTTAAGGATTAGAATAAAATAATGCATTTAAAATATTCTTAAATATTCTAAACCCCTGACAAATGTTTTTAGACGAATTAGTATTTTTCGTCAGTTACAATTAAATTCTGATTGCACATGCACCAAATATATGTATATATTTGAGCGGCAGTTCCATCACAAGGATATTCAACATTTATTTGTTTTATATATATATATAATCTAAGTTTTGTGTTAATTAAATTATACATATCTATTCACGATTAACCACCATTTATTGTTCAAATGATGAATATCGTTTATGCTCTGTCGGCGGTTAAGCGTCTTTAACGATTTCTTCAAGAAAGACATGTTTGATGACCTAAATCTATAACAGGAAGCCTATTTAATCGGGATGCTAGGCAACACGAGAGCATTGATCTTAAATGTAGCTACCTGAGTAACAGCTGAACTACAACCAGAAGTGCCTTTATAACCTATCAAATGAAATATATTGCTATATGGAATGGAGATATATACACAGTTTTATTATATAATAGTGTTATGTTCTTAAAATTAAGATAACTTCAAAGTGTTGCTGCATTTATAAATTAGAAAATATAGGTGTAAACTCATTTGCAATAGACATAACGCCCTCATTTCATTAATGCCTCATAAGGACAATTTAGCAAGAAAATGTTTTTTTTTATACTTTCTTAAATAGAGACTTTCCTCAGGAAGAGACAATTGTTTCTCTCCCCTCGGACAGAGATATCTGCACTTCTCAGGGTAAGACTTCTCTGTATTACCAGGGCAAGCCAGCCTGCAAAAATTCGCGTGATAAACCGGAAGTTGAATAACGTCATATGCAAATAAAAATTAACCCGCGCAGTCCAATTGGAATAACAGAAATAAGTATATATAGGTCTAGCACCAATGGTGACAGGCCCATAACCAAGTCTTACTTTAAATACACACAATGGAGAGGCACATTAACAAAACCTAACTCTACACCTTGAAACAAAACATTACTACCACAGGAGGTCTCCACAGACAAAGGCACTACGTCATCTAATATCAAAGAATGAGAAGCCTCAGTATCTCTCAAAATCTTCACAGGTTTCAAGTTATATTATAAGTAAGTGAAACAAAACCTTCAGAAATGAAGGGAGGAGAGTACTTCTCCAAGACAGTATGTTATGTAAATATCGGTTAGCTTGTAAGAATAATAATAATAATAAAAAAAAACCCAGAACAAAAATCCTGAATGGAAACCCATGATTTAGAAAGGCATAGTTACCAGAGGATATCTAGATGGTGGCCTAATAATGGTTAACTTTTAGTGTCATATATCAATGCTTTAAAAACAAGGACATAGTCATTCAGATCCCCCGCCAATGGAGATATCAAAGCTGAAGTAAGTTTGATTGTGGAGACTTATGTGTATGAAAAAAACAGAAAAAAAGGAAGTTGAGCTAAAGAAAGATGGAGTATAATTCAAGTAGAGCGGGGCTGCAATTGTTGAATCAGGTATACAGCCTTGACATTTATATAAGACTATATACACAAAGATGGGTGGGAGTTTTGCAAAGTAACATTTACCATTTACCATGATATTTTCAGCAATGTTTCCATGGTAACGGAAGAAGTGCAAAAAAATAAAACCTAAAAATAGCAAAAGGTACTACTAGACCATAAAAGAATGTGTCTATGAAGTTTCATGGAAATATCTCTGCTGGTTTTAGAGTTGTGCTCCGGAAACCATCCGTACGGACAGACGGACGGACGGACGGACGGAACCCATTTGTATATCCCCCGCCAACTTCGTTGGGCGGGGGATAAATTAGTTGGATAATTATAGGACAGAAAGTAAATAGCGTGTGATTATGAAAACAAAGGTAAATTTTCTTTTTTGGCCAATTGTGGCTATTACTACTTAAATATTGTAATAAAAAGGATAAAAAATGCTTTCTAGGGAGATGTTTTCAAATGATGGTATAATTTAAGGTTGAAATCTTTAAAAAATAATATTAATATCTCTGTGTTAAAATTACAAATATGGTATAATGAAAACATAAAAATTGGGAACAATCTCAAGTGAATGTTATAATTCATTTCTTGCAATTTAGCAAATCACTACATATAAAATCAGTTATAGAAGTTAAAAGTGCAGTCTATCCTTCTTCTCCTCTCCTTCTGCCCAGCCCTGTCTCTATATATCGTTATTCTCAAATCTCCCCACCACATTTTCTCCTCCCTGCTTATCTCCCTCTCCTTCTCTCATTTTGCCATTTTTTCCATTTCTTTTATAAAAAATAGCCAATTCATTCATTTAAAAAAATATTGATAGTTGAAAGTGTGGATGAATGTTTATGACACTTTCTGTGTTGTATTTGTTTGAAATAATGTCATATAGCATTGCTATTAAATGTTTTTGAAAATTAAAGAAATATAAAAAAGAACATATTATCGTTTGATGTGTGGGACAAAACAATTTAACATATATAAGGATAACATTATTCACGGTGGAATAACCTGGTCAGTCTTTATTCTGAACGCATCGTTGTGGTCATACACACTATTCCATAAAAATAGAATTATTATTTGTTTGTCATATTTATAAAATATTAACTTAATCACTTGACTATAAAGGAAGAAAAGTTATTTTCAAGTTGACATATGAAGTCGTTATAATTCATTTCTTGCAATTTAGCAAATCACTACATATAAAATCAGTTATAGAAGTTAAAAGTGCATTATATCCTTCTTCTCCTCTCCTTCTGCCCAGCCCTGTCTCTATATATCCTTATTCTCAAATCTCCCTACCATATTTTTCTCCTCCCTGCACATCTCCTTCTCCTTCTCTCATTTTGCCATTTTTTCCATTTCTTTTATAAAAATAGGCAATTCATTCATTAAAGAAAATATTGATAGTGAAAGTGTGAATGAATGTTTATGACACTTTCTGTGTTGTATTTGATTGATATAATGTCATATAGCATTGCTATGAAATGTTTTTGAAAATTAAAGAAATATAAAAAAGAACATATTATCGTTTGTTGTGTGTGACAAAACAATTAAACATATATAAGGATAACATGATTCACGGTGGAATAACCTGGTCAGTCTTTATTCTGAACGCATCGTTCTGGTCATACACACTATTCGATATAGGTAGAATTATTATTTGTTTGTCATATTTATAAAATATTAACTTAATCACTTGACTATAAAGGAAGAAAAGTTATTTTCAAGTTGACATATGAAGTCACGATATATTTTAGGCAGCGTCTTTAACAATATAATCCAAAATTTGTATATACCATTTACACCTTAGATGAATATCAAACAATAGTCCATTTGAATGCGAAAATACGTTCTGTTATCTAACTCCATCACGTCATTGTGAGTTAACCTCATACCAATCAATAATCAGAATTAATACAGTTCACGATAATGGCTCGCACCTCTAATAGAGCTTTGAAGTGAGTGACACCGTCCATATTGACATTATCCCCGGGGAATACTACGCTCTTCCAACACGAAGAGAACGATTCAATGTTGCAGAGTTGATAAAATGACAGTTACACTTAGGAGCAATATTGCGAGTTGATTTTGTCCATTAATACTTTTTTGTGTTTAATTTGTAGCAAAAGAATTAAAAACGGTCATATTGACAATATTCAGCCTGGTTTTATTATCCATTAGGAAAATAGAGAAGTTGAGTGATTTCAAAACACGGTTAATAGCCCGTTAGGAATAGATAGTCAATCAGCCAATCACAATATACGCATGGAGCAGTTACATCAGATACTGATTCTTTGTATAATGCCATATTGTTGAATCAGTCACATAACTTGTTGAACATTTTAGAGGAAAGATATGGATCAAATGCTATCGGATATAACCGATATAATCGTTGATAAACTCTGGAGGAAAAATACAAAATCTTGAGTTTCAAAAGACAAGGATTCGACTCAGACGGTGTAATTGTTGTCTGACCATGTCCAAATGTGAGATTAATCGAGAGGCTGTTGTAGGAGATGCAGAACCAGAAAGAAAGCAAAGCGGGACCATGTTAGCAAAACAACTATTTCATCCTATTATCGTTTTATTGAAATTGTCGGGATTCTTTATCGATCATTCACCTGGTTCAAAGATAAAGATCGCGTGTTACTGTGCATATTGCCTAATTTTGGTAACAGTCGCACTTGCCGATGCGCTGAGATATTCGTCGATTTTTAGAAGTGAACATTTTGAGTTTTCTTACTCAGGGAGACTAGCATCCGTTGTTGTGTTAACCTGTTACATATGGAGAACACCTATCTTCTACATAGGGCAGTTATATCTTCTGACTAAATATGTCCATAGGATTTTATCCGCCTTGACCAAGTACGAAGAACAATACGGTATTTGCTTGGATACAAGAACAATCCAAATGAGACGCTTTCAGTTGATCGGCTCCCAAATCTTCTCTGTGCTGTTCAATTTTTTCTCAATGTTTGGCCTATTTGCTCTTTTACCCGAAGACTCAATTTTTTTAACTCTGCTTTATAAATTTGAATATAATAACTTTTCAGAGAAAGTGATACCAATTACTCTCTATTCTCTGAAATCAGCTATATGTTCCTTTGGTGTTACCAGTAATGTTGGTCTTTATCGTGAACTGGTTCCAATTTTGGTGTCTGAGTACAGTCGGATCACCCGGAGAATAGACACTATCATTACGAATGATATCGCACAAGACGCAGAAGAAATGGTTGAGCAATATCGAAGACAACATCAGACACTGAACGACCTCGTTCAGACTATTAACCCCGTAATTCAGTTCTATATTCTTGTTACTCTAGGGTTTGGTCTACCGACCACCTGCTTCCTCGTCTACAGCCTAGCTAGTGAGGATCTTATGGCCGAAGATTCGGTGGTTCTGATTTATATGCTGATATGTTCTTTGGCTGGGTACTTTTATATCACCCGGATAGGAGAAAAATTGAATTCAAAGGTATGTAACATACGTGAAAGATATGGATGCATGATTGCTGACATGAGTTAAAGTATCCACATTAGTTGTACCGTTTCAAAAGCTTTTTGGTTTAATACATTGATCACGTAAAAGTTTTTGGCATGGTTTAATTCAATCTTGTGAGGAGTAGGTAAAAACATGTTCTCAGATAGGGTCTCCTTGCCAAACATACATAATATTAATGTATCGAATTCAAGTTAATGCTATCCAATGTCCAACGTAAGATTTTGTTGTAAAGTGCATTTGAATTATAATTCTATGTCTTACGCTGACATATTGCATATTGCAGAGTTTCATCCCTATAGAGCAACCAACTAAATAATTTTACATGTGTTAAACTTTGTTTAAGTTTTGTACTGCATTATTAAAACAAAGGGATATCAGTTAGCTATCGTGTTCTATACTATAAGTCTAGGTTCTCATATAACACTAGATAGAAACAAAAGTTTGGGTCCTTCTGCTCAAACTCCAACAAGATTAGCTATATTTAAAACCAGGCGCATTTTGCACTAAAAATCCTGAAATTCTAATATGTTTACCTATTTATTATCAAAATTGATATTTTGAACCTAGGTCTCAATATGAATTTCCAAATTTATATCATGGTTATCTAGGAATATTTACCTGTCAGAAAACATTTTTACTTTTGAAATTGATAATTAGCCAGCCAATCAGCAGCCGGGTAAAAATTATATCCTGGGCTCAATCTTTTTTACACAGGGGTCATTTCGAGGGTATTTTTTAGTTGGTTGTTCTCTTGATATCCATATGCATTCTGACGTCATTATTTTGTGAGCGCAACTCACGTCGTTTTATCTGAAAGGTATGACGTTGCCATCTGAAACATATGACACCACAATCAATAATTACGCGCAAGGGCAGATTATCCTGTAATATGTAAATACGGAATAAGCTTCTTAATCTCCATAACATGAAAAGTTGGCGAACATCTATAGATACTGTCTTTCTTGTTAACTGTGCCAACAGCACTTTCGATTGCTCTTTCCTTATCAACCAAATACCTGCTAGTCCCTAAACGGAATCTACGTTCAAACCGTTCGGTTTTATTGCCAGCGCAGTACAATCTATGTAAAAAAATAAATTCTTCAACCAAGATGCAATTTTAACCTTTCTTTTTTTTGTTGGAACAAAAATACATTTTATTCTTTCAACCAACCTTTTCAATTTGCATGAAAATTCCGGGGGGTTCGGGCGCTCCAGCAGCCATTTTAAAATACATATTATTGAACAGCCTGTGAGAAACTCATACACATGGTCCTGAACTCGTCCCCAAGAATGGCCGCTCACAACCACCATCATTGATCACACACCTTAACACTTCTTCTCAAGTTCGTACATGGTTGCATTGTTCTGAAACATTGCAATAAATGGTCCTTGTTCTTTATTTTTTCGGGTCGATCGCTGAAATCTACAAGATGGGCCGCCACAGCCGCCATTTCTTGAAAACACAACTTTCGATTACTCTTTCCTTCTTCAACCACACAGATGCGATTTGACTGAAAACAATAACCCACAAAAGTGTTCATTTTTTGCACATACAATCTCATCAAAAATAAATTTTCTTGGTACCTTAACACATAGTCTATATACAATCGTAATTTCAATTGTCTAAATTGTGTACGTGGTCTTGTAAGCAAATTCTAAGCCCATTTGAAGACGATGATATATGTAATTTTAAAGATGCTCCACCGCTGACAAATGGTATTTTGTCACTATCAAAAACAAGAGCAGACGATTTGGTATTTTTCTTCAGTTACAAAAGTTACTTATTTTACACCAATGCCGCCATTAAAAAGTTTGAAGTTCTAATTTTACTTCAAGTTAAAAACATAAAAAATAATTAATTGCATCCGGGAAAAATTCCATGGCACTTTATCCTATATGGAATGAAGTACTTATTCCGCATGCACCAGAGGTAAAAGAAATTATTTTATAGTATTGTTAGTGTTAAAGAGATATATATATACATGATTAAACACCAATTATTGTTCAAATGATGAATATCATTTATGCTCTGTCGGCGGTGGAACATCTTAAAGTAAGTTTTATTTTCAACTAATCTATTATATTTTTCATCCACGTAGCAATTTATATTTCATATTTGGTATCAATTCTGGTGTCGTTACCAATCATTGATGATCAAATACCTTTTCTCACCAATATATCATATACATCCCTGATAGCTGCTTTTAAAACTCTACTTTAATTCCATTACTGATTGGTAATAAAGCAATTCACTAAGTGGTCAGATTGCACATTAACCGGTGGCACTAAAGTTACTTTTTGACATAAATATGTATATAGTGACACTTGGTATGACTTTCTGACATCAAATGATACACTTTCAATCGAGTCAAATATGGTGAATAAAATCTTTAAAAAAAGGGAATTGATTATCATTTGTTTTCCTTTTTTATCTACAGGCACACGAAATAAGACATTCTTTGCTTCGATTTAATCTGAGTCGTCTTTCCAAAGCAACTGTCCATCAGGTAAATACAATTTGATATCAACACCTTTCAATCATAGAAGGAAACCGTTGTGGTGTCGTTCTGCTTTGGTTGTAAGACCCGTTTCGATGGTAATCACTTAAAAGTTCAAGGTGAGATCATAACCCATTATGGGGTACCTTTTTTGAACAAAAGTCCCTTCCCTTACTGAGACGACACTTATTTGCATTTTACATATTAACTAATTATGACTTTACAAATGATATTTATGTAGTTGTTTTATTTTGTTATGATGCTCCTAGCGATTTCTATGAAATGATTTTGCCGTGGAAATCAGGCGCGATACTTGAAGGCTATTTGATTTTCCCGACTTAACTAGTTATCCACTCTACTAACTGAGCGACGTATTGAAGAGGTATGCCCTTCAGTGCGAAGGTGGCGAAAGTGACCGTATAAATATTAACTGAAACTTAATTCCTTTACCCCGTCCTTGATCATACCACCAAAGTACTAGCTCAAAAAAGACCTCAAGTCACCTCTCAGGAATAAATGTAAGAGTATAGGATCTGAAATGAATTGCCGTAAATCATTTCTTAATTAGGGTTATAATGTATTAAGTTCCAATTACAGGTACAAATCTTCTTGACACAGGTGAATGGACCTCAAATAGGGATATACGTCTACAATATGTTTGTTATAGACGCGTCAAGTATATTAACGGTGAGTATATTATGATCCGGTCATGAGTTTAGTCTTACAAAATGTTCCATAAACATGTATTATACATTCCGCCTGGTATACGGTGAATTTTGCCCGTGTATTTTTTGCATTATGAGTATTAACTTGTGGGATATAATCTGGAGTGATTTTCTTGTATAATAAGACAGATACGAATATTGGGTCCACTTCCTTGCAGAAACAAAAATTAAAAATGAAGAAAAACACAAGAAAAGGATTATGTATTGTTTGGGTCCCTTTTGGTCCCAAATCCATCGATTTTTTAAACGGAGTATATAAGATATAAAAGATATAAAATTATTGCATGTGAAATGTTTAGTACATTCACAATTTAATTGTAATAAAAGTTTTCTTATTTTGCAGCTTTAAGTTGCCATGATAACCATCCGAAATATGTATAAATTAACTGAAATTGAAAATTTGTTCAAAATTTGTTCAATGATGCGATCTATGGTTTCTAGATGAAAGACTTAGCAGAAATAATTAATGACTTAATTACCATATTTTCGTAATTGCATGTTTAGGATGGTTAGCATAGCAAATACAGCTTCAATGATGCATAAAGAGCATCAAAAATGTACCCGATAGTTGATATTCAACAATTTAGTTTATAAAACATACGTTTGAAAACTTGAAGTATTTGGGGCCAAAAAGCTCCCAAACCATACATAGTCCTTTATATCGATTACCTAAATAAGGTAACATCAATAAACAAATGCAAGATTCTCTTGCCGCATAGCATAGTGGTAATCAACTAACGTACGGTGATTAGGACGACGGTGGGAAATACAATACGACCAGCATTATGAAAATTAACATTCGATTTATTTTGATTAGTAGATGATACGAAGTGTAGCATTAACGTTTTGCTACCAATAACTGTTGTGACTCTACAAATCGAAAATTTCATAAATACAATAAATCTCAATAAAATACAAGTATCATCGTTTACAATAATTCACACGCAAAATCTAGTTTGAAGTCATATAATAGAATTGCTCAAACAATTTTAAATTCGTGATGTGTATCAGTTTCTATAACTCAAACGCAAGTTTTATTGTAAATACAACCAGGAAAAGAAAACGATATGGTAGTATTTATTTGTTGTTACAATTTTATTTTAGGAATGAATCTATTTAAATATTAAACTATATGTTTCAGATATTTGGAACGATCTTGACATACTCCATTGTGATATTCCAAACATCGGGGCCGACACAGTGTTCATGTAATAATACATCCGTAAATGCAACATTCTAAAGACAACAGAATGTGACGGATAGCATGTAACGGGAAAGTTTTAGTTCCTACATAATATGTGTCATCTGTATTGGAATTTTATTTCGTTTGAGATTTTTTTTCAGAAAGATATTTTCAAAAAAAAAACAACAACAAAAAAAACAAAACAAAAAAAACTGAGATCGGGATATATATGCTCAGTCGTCTCTTATTGAACTATTATATGTTTAATTCCAGCTTTCAGTCCAAGTTCTTAGCCTTGGGAATGCATCTTATCTAGTTCAATATTATAAACCACCCACAAAAAGAATAGGTTTACTGAAAACAAATGTTTGTACACTACTGAACTTTGAAGTGTTCCTTCAAATATTTCACAAATACCTTCCCAGAAAAAAAAAAAGATGAGAATAAAAAAAAAATATTCAGCTGATTGTCATTTATACTGAAAACACTTTTCTCAGTGTCGTTTACATCGAAACCTGGTGAATGATGTTGTTTAACAAACGTATTTCACAAAGAATATTCCAAATAAAAATCGCTTTTTTGTCAAAGATAAGGTTATCAGTATATTACCTGTGTACTAAATCTGGAGGCTATACCAATGATATAAAAAGAAATGAGTGTTTATATTTGTGTGACTCTCATCGTTATATTGTCAGGATGACGTCATTCGTCCAATTTACCAAAATGTTAGAACGAAACCTATAAAGACTTATTAGAATAAATCTGTATTTAATAAGTTAACGAAACTACAAATACAACATACAAATAAACATTATGCTAGAAAACCAATGGACATGAGTTTTATCTGCTGAGTTAATTTGTGTATAATGCAGCTACTTCAATAAATAATTAATGTAATAATGTTTTCCGTTGTCACCATATAAACGCAGTGTCCTGTATGTACATGTACCCCGTTATATTTATATACCAACATTTGTGCAAATGCGTTGAAAAACAATAAAAAAAATCATTGCACCGTCAAATATCTAAGAAATGGTATGTAGTTAATAACTTCTACGCAAATTAGCTTTGCAGCGTATGAAAGCGCCAATCATGTGATATGGCGTGCTATGTAAAAAACTATGATAAACAAAATAAAAGGCAATCGCTGCATACGTCGTTGGAGGTTTGGTTGGAGTTTTGTATGGAATAAACACCCATCTTGAAATCTAATGATGATTAAATTGATTATGTTAGAATACCTATATTCCATGGGTTACTGTTTTCTTATCTATAATACTCACCACCTGTGGTAGTAATCAACATGTGTTGAATGCCTCGAGCAGTATAATATAAGACTCTTTCATATGTGTATATGAAGGATAGGGATATTCTACCCGAGGGTCACAAAATGTAGTAAAACCCGAGGCTTGGCGAGGGTTTTGCAACTGTGAGATGAAATTAGGGTTTTTATTATCTATTGAAGATTGCCACAAATGAAACATAGATAAAGGTAATGTATTATTATTTTTGCTTTTATATGCGGGAATAATAAAAATCATGAACATACAAACAATATCAGTACAAGTGAAACTTCATTGTTTGCGAACGTTAACGTGTAATTGGATGTTTGTTTTGTCGGATGTAAATGAGGATTTCCATACATCTAAATACAAGTGGGACAGTGAACATGCTGACTCTTTCACTGGTGCAAGATTGTTAGCATTTCACTGTGTTGCGTAATTCTGACGAATCCCCACAATATGGAAATTATTCATGATAATGTTTTGTTTTATCTCTATTGTTGTGTATTTGAAAAGAAAACAAATATGTATCTTGAATCTTCATTTTTAGAGTCGCCAGTTAGAATGTAGGTGTTGATTGAATGTAGTCTTATATTAGAGTACTAATTAATATGATGTCATGACCATTCCATTACTTTGTATGTATTGATGTGATAAATTTAATTCTAATTTTTTATTTAACACGGTTTAGTTATAATTAATCGTCATCTTATATAAGATGTAATCATCTTTATAAGATTGCCATTTTCAATTTACACATTTGTGTTGAGTTTTTATGAGGAGCATGCATGATGGTATTCATATAAATATATAGTACAGTGAAACCTGGCGTTACCGACACAAGTCTGCTCTAGTAACTGTGTCGGATAAAACAGGTGTCGATAAGGTCAGTATCGATAATAACTGGCGACAACATAGCAATCCAGGTTATGGATCTTGTCACAATTTATATCAGAAAAAATACGTAATCGTTATTTAATTATAAGGTACTCACAAGTCAGCATCACACTTCAGAGAGCTAGCTTAATGTCTTTTGAAGTTTGTCAAGAGTTATTTGACCGTTTAATGATTGCGAATTTCAACTTAGCAGGACTTTTACCAGGTGCTAAATATCAACGCACCAAACAGCATCATTCTCTACTGGAATACTTTTCAACAGATAACTAACGTAATGAGTATTATTTTGCCAATCAAACAAGAGTTATCTCCCGTCAACTGCTCTTAACAGCATGAACGGATTATCTACTTACGTTGAGGCTTATACAGAATAAAAGAATGTTTGTCACGTATATACTTTAGTACACAATGGCTAAATATGGAAATGTATATGCATCTCATATACATGTAAAACGTTCGGAAGAGTGTGATGCTATTGGTCATGTATTTTGCAATTAAGAAGAAGTTACATTTGCTAAAAAAAGCTGCTTTGATCACAGATTGAGAATATTTGCCTTTCAATTACATTGGTGTGAGTACTACCTGTTGACGCATGAAGAGAAGCAATTAACAATGCTGCTATGTTAATTAGGTTATACTCTGAGGTATGCATTTCAAGGGAAATGATATTAGCTATAGTAATTGTATAAGGTAGGTGTTTCTTTATTTCAATATCATTCTTATATATTTACTTTCTTTTCGTATATTGTTTATGTTCGAAATTGCTCCGTTGTCAAAATGTATTGATCTTTGAAATATAACTTAAACAAATGCACTTGACTATCGAACCTGTGAATGTATTTCTGTAGTTAAATACTTAATAGTTTTAGTTCAGTTTGTGATGTGGTCTATTAGCTATTCAAGTTTCTATTTAGAATATCGCGTCGAAATGCGTGCATCAACTCTGACCAACTGATACACTGCACATCTTTCAGTTGAATTTGATACGTAATGAAACCAAAACAAAGAATTTAAATGACAGAATCTGACAAGATAAATTACGTTGAGTTCTTTTGCCAATAATACATGTAGGATTATATTTCCCTTAATAATTGTTGCTAAGGGAGAATCACATATCAAATATAATTCAGTAGAATGATAGTCAAAGTTTATATTAATACATCTAAGCATTTCTCTTCCAAATTTCGCGGTTGTGCAAACATACGATAAGCGGGTTTCGCCATAGTTGTGAAATGTTAGATAGCAAGACTGTATATAAGGCCTCGGTATACAAAATATTCAAAGAAGGAAATGTGAGGCGAGGTGAGGCGCTGATAACATATGACCTAGAGTGAGCAGCAGGTTAGTAAAACAACTATGTTATAATATAATCATGGCTTGTCTACCATTAACCGAGAACTGGTGATAAACTTTCTTCTTCTTGGCGTTAATTCTTCTTCATCAAGCACGCATAGTATATGAATTTATGGCGTATAAGTTGTTTAACGCATCGTAATAATCACCCTGTGTATGTATAGCGGGCAGACATAGTATTATTACATCGTTCTGTCCGTAGCGATCATTGTTTACTGTATCATGTTCCAGATAATTAATTGTTTCTGTCATATTAGAGTGATTTGTCTTTCTTAAATCCCAGTGTTGTAACAGTTCCTGGACAGACGTATGTGTTATTGAGTTTCTATGTCAAAGATTCAGATCTAGTGCCTGGTTATGGCTTCTGACACGCGAATACCGGTGGACAAAGGTTGGGCGTGGATGGTTCTCGCCGGTGAGTACTGCTACCTACATTTCCGAAACAAAAAATAAAAGATTCTGGAAAATACAACAATAATGACATAAGTAAATTGATATCGATGTCATAATTAGAGGCTAAAACACTAAACAAATGCATTAAGCCTGCATGATATATGATAACTGTCTGCTGATTGGACGTATGGTGCAGTCATAGTCGATTCACTCGCATAAAGATATGGCAGGACCAGAGATTGTAAATTAATATTTGATTTATGAAAATCAAAATGTTCAGAAGGTGATGGTAAGTGTAGTTTTAACGGTAAGCTGATAACTTCTGCTTTGTTATTCTACAAAATACATCTCGTTTTACATTCCCATTTTTAAAAATATAAAAAAAAAACATTTTAGAAGGGTAGTGAGCTATTCAAATTGAATAAAATTTCCTAACATATATACAACAAATTTGCCCTTAAAGACCACAGAACAGAAATATCCCTTCATAGTTAAGTGTGAAATACATCCTTGATAATAAAAAATCGAATACCCCCACCAATTCTGTTAATACTCCTCTCTCTCTCTATATATATATATATCATTTTCTCTCTTATGATCTCTCTTCCTCCCTCCAACATTATGATTTCCCTTACTTCTCTTATCCTCCTTCAGTCTCTCTTTCTACCCCCTTTTCTCTCAAAGTGTATTCTCTTCTTTGCTCACATCCTCTCACATAAATTGTTAGAATTTTACTATTTTTATTCATTATTTAATGTTTGCACATATATTTCAGGATCGTTCATGATATCTACCATCAACACAGGGACGGAGAAATCTTATGGGATATTTTTCATAGAATTTCTCCGGATGTTTAAAGGCACGGTGTTTATGACTGTTCTGATCAACACAGTTTTAAATGTTGCTTACTGCATCACAGGTAGGTTCCAGGATCAGCTGAAGACTTTAATTATTACTTTACTATTTGACAAAGTCTAGTCTAGTTTTCCAGTCCACGCAAAAGTAAGAAACTATGTCTTGTATATTTTTTTTTGTATTTCACCTCTTAAGATAATTACTCATTCCCAGCTGCAGAATAAGAAAGATTTCAATTATGTCTCCAGAGGTGTTTAAATACGAATTATCATAAGAATGAAAATGGACATTTTTTTAATATGTGAAATCATGTATCGCAATATACTGTATGCGTAAATATTTTAGTGGTAATCAATTTTCAGAAATATTCGCCCTAGACATTTTGCGCTAAAATACGATCGCACTAAGAGCAGTATCTAGCCTATACAATTTTAGTTTAGCAATTGTAACAAATGCGGGATTTTTTTCCCTCTTAAATGTGTTTGCGCCGAAATAGGGAAGTTTATAATAGTATATGTAAGCATTTTATATGGCTCAAAAAATAGAAACAAAGCAAATTATTCGTATCCTCACTTAAGAACACTGTGACTTTCCGACCCATAAATAGAAGAAAACACAAAACTTGACGCAATCAGGAAGCGCTATAATCAAACATTTATTCTTCAATAACGATAGTGTGAGACGCTTCTTTATAGACGACATTTAGATGTCTTCCAGAACGGTCACAGAACTTCGGTCTAAAGTTAGAAGCAATCTGTTTTCAGCGGCATCCGTACTGCTGATCGGTTTTAAGAAAATGAAAATCCGGATGTCTGTGTTCCTGGGGATAATCCTATGCAGTATAGGTTACGGAATCAGCAGCCTAGCAACTGGACTCGAATTCCTGTTAGCGTCACAAAGTATACTAATAGGTAGATATGCTAATTTAGGCACACAAAATAATATCAAATATTAAGTTGTATAAGAATATTTTGTACAGAAACGTAAATGATAAGTACTATATTATATATGCTGTGATTTTTCAGTGTTTTTATTGGCTAATACATGCACATGGTTAGCATAGAGGACAATGGCATACCGTTTCAGCGCTTCCATTTTCAGAAACACCGTGTAGATATTATTGCTACTATGAGGTGACATTGCCCATTAATAAACAACAAGTTGGGTAATAAGAAAATTGACAGAAAGTTTTTAAGGATATTTTACAGTTGAGTAAATCCATGCGTGATCTCTGAGATAGTCGTTGACTCTGCGAAAATTCATTTGAGGGAGAAATTTTTGTTCAAGCGCAGGCAAAATTCGACATTTTTATCGATAGTTTCTGCGTAATTCATCATAGCGAATAAACGCTCAAAGTTGGCGAGTTGAGATTCTATACATTGAAAGTTTTAAGAATTTAGAACAAAATGGTATTTTTGGTTATTGAAAATATTAAAAACAACGACCACAAAACGGTCTTGGAAATTGGTGGTATTTCGCAAGTTCCCAGTACATTTTCACGGCAGACTTTCGGAACTTCGGCCGCCTTCCTTCAAAGGTATTCTTACCGATTGAATCGACGAGTGAATCATTCACAAATGGGTCGTATTTATGAAAGGGAATGGGGTCAAATTTACTATAGTTTATATTGGGATAATACAATTATTTGCTCAATTTTCAGAAATAATTCAAACTTAACTTTGTTAGATTTATTAGCCTGAGGTAGTATTTCCCTGGCTGACTCCCAGGGGCCAGAGGGTGGTGTCAATAGGGATCAAAATGGCTGAAATTAAAAAAAATCATCTTCTTAATTCATAGATATGATGGAACTAAATACTCTTCATAAATTAGTGGCCCTGTGGGTCTCAGAGTTTTCCCTAGGGAGAGAGTCAAATTTCTTTAGTTTATATAGTGAAAACCCATTTATGACTATTGTTTGCTCAGTTTTTATAGGAAATCTCACAGATATAATGGAATCAAAATCTCTTTAAAGATTAAAAGGTCAAATTGATATAACTGATTTCAAGAGCCTGATGAGCATTTGTATAGTGTTTATATGTCTTTGTTTTATTTTTTACCGAGCTCAGATGACCATGGGCCTCTTGTCTTTAATCAAATCTACTTAAATTTACTCAAATTCAACGGTGATATGATTTCCTAACATAATGAAATAGCTCCAAAAGTTATCTCCCTTTCGCAAGTATCTTCGTTCAATCTGCGACACTCCCTCAGGTGTCGCCCTACTAGTAAGGATATAAATTTAATTTAAAAAAATGAAAGTGTTTTGTCATTTTAGGCTTCTCATTTATGGCTGTGGCTCGAATGAGATGCAGCGAATAATTTCGAATATATAAATAGATCTTTGATCTGGTATAACATTTATTCAGTACAAGCTATTTCTCTTGTGCCACACATACCCATATACCTCGGGATGTTAACTATTACATTATTTGTCTTATAGAAAACACTACGTTACGGGTGAATAAGTTATGAAATAGCAATTTAGATTTTTTTTTAAATTTCTATTTTGAATTTAATGTAGACCAAACCACGTATATAACAACACTTATTCCATGCATGTGTCAATTACTTTCGAAATAAGTAATCCAACCCCATATAATACATGATTGGATTATAACTATTATTATTCATTGTTATCTTTCAGGTATTGGTATCGGTTTCCATAATCCGCCGATATACATCCTTCTCGGAGAGTACTTCGACAAGAGAAAAGGCCTAGCGAATGCTATATTCCTCTCAGCGAATGCTCTTGGTGGTATAGTCATGCCTCCACTGTACCGGTACGTTTTTGATGAGTACGGCCTGAGAGGAGGGTTAGTTATTACTGCTGGTATAACGTTAAATTCCCTAGTAGCCGCCGCATTACTACGTCCATCAGAATTCTACACAAAAAACGGACCAAAGACATTCAATACGGACAAAGACGTTTCCTTGACAAAACCAAATAATTCCGAGAATAATTTTGAAGAATGCGATTCAGGTACGCTGTACCCATTGCTTTCAAAAGAAACTGAAAAGCAGTCTTCTTCGTCCCTGACCAGACAAATTGACGAGACAAATGATATGTTTGATAGATTATCGAATTCAAACGTTGTCCGATATTCGAGTAATGGTGATGTATTGGCTGCCTCTCTGGCTAGTCTGGGATCCAATATAGATCAACACGAGGATACAACATGCAAGGGAAAGTGTGATGGAGGGTTCCTGGTTAAGTGTAGACAGAGCATAGATTGCTATTTGATGAAAAATGTTCTCTTTTTACTATTTTTAGCCATTTATTGTTTTGGTAATGTTGCAATCATGTGCGCTCACATTTATGTACCGAAATATGCTGAAGATATTGGCATCGATGACCAGCGGATTTCTGTGATCGTTTCTATAACCTGCCTATCAGACTTCCTCGGTAGGATATTAGCAGGGTTTCTGGCTGATCAGTCCTGGATAACTCCGCAACAGATTGTTATCCTGTCTCAGGTTAGTGGTTGATCAGCAACAAAGACAAACACTGGACTATCTCTAATGTATCCTTGGAACCTATGAGTTACTATCACTGACGTTATATCCATCCTTGACTACTTCATAGTGAAGCTGGAGGTATTTCATGAGAAAAATATAATTAATCAAAGCATTCATAAAGATTTCATTTAAAGATTACTACAACTACAAAGCAACAGAGTCGACCACATTGTACCGTTATGCAATTCTTTTGATGTACATGTGCAACATATAATTACAATTCTTTTGATGTACATGTACAACACAGAATTACATCACCTGTGTCTTCTATTGCCTTCATTGTCACAGCCCCGGGATGGCTTTAATGTCAGTGTTATTAGTGCTACTAGCAGGGTTATTAATATATACTAGACCACCCATTGACAATATATTCCGAATTAGCACATTACAGAGTTATCTGCACTTGCGGGTAGGTATTGATTGTGACGTCATGCGTTTGGAAGCGCAACGTCATACGTTTCGGAGAAAACGACCTGAATTGTGCTTACAAAATAATGACGTTACAATGGATACCTACCCGCAAGGGAGCTGACTCTGTAATATGCAAAGACGGAATATCGTTATCATAGAAAAATAGTTAAGCTTTATATACACAATATTTTGAAATGTTATATGACTCATTAATGCAATGCCACGTTTCATAGATTAGAGTGCTGGGGTCATTTTTCCGGAACGTGTAGTTCTGTTATTGTTTGACTCTATAAACTCTTCGTTTGGAAACCACCTTTCATTTCTGATTCGCTATTGTTTCAGATCGTATAAACTTATTCGGTATACGTTGATTTGTTTTATTTTATGAATTTCGTTATCGCCACACATTTGTTATAAGTGATATGATACATTATACGTCTTTTGAAGGTTGTCGTGGGCATCGTTCTACAGTTCACTGTATACTATACCTCGTTCTGGACCTTGGTGGTGTTTGTTATGATATTTGGATCCACTGGCGGGATGATTGTTGCTCTATTCCCGCCGATACTTATAAAAATTGTGGGAAAAGAACGGTATCGCAGTGCCATAGCAGTGTTTATTATCTGTATAAGTCTGTTTGAAGGATTGGCCCTGCCACTGCTTGGTAAATAACTTGCATTTTGTTTTCAAAAATGTCTCTATTTACTTTATGTTTTGTATTCTTTGTAGTTCAACCGATATCTAATTTTCTATGTTCTTGTTATTTAATTTGTAATCAATATTAAATATTTTTTATCAAACTTGTACATTCTTTTCAGTATATATTAAGTTACAATAAACTATATGATAAAAATACATACAGTATTCAAACACATTGTTAAACTACCAAATCGATTAAATGAATACATAATTCTGGAAACTAGTTTCTTTAGAAGTTACCTAATTTTGCGATTTCCATTTTAAAACCAGTTCGTGAAATTAAAAAAAAGAATGGACATATTTACCAATACAAACAATTTAGATATTTAATCGATGACATGAAATTTAAAACTCACCAATTACCTGGATCCCGAAATTCGCCGATGCATATCTCACAAAAAAAAAAAGTTTAGAAAAAAGGCTTCCTTACATTATAGAAATATATTGCACCAATAATTCTCCATAATTGTTACCATGTACTTTCCATTTCAGGTTATATACGTGATGTTACTGAGACATTTCATTTAACATTCCATATCATGGGGGCCTCATCGTTCATAACCGCCATTCTTCTTATCATATTTGATGTTCTCACAAGGCGGAAAGCAAAGCTGAAGACCGAAAGTGATGAGGATGCCAATTCCAACCACTGAAGATTTCAAATCAATCCATTTATTAGAAAACATTGAAATAATCACATTATAAGTCATAAATATTTTTTCTACGCATGTTCTCAATACAAGTGGATGTGTATGGATGCTTTTACGTATGATAAAACATAGCAAATTATACTATTGTTAAAGGATATATATCATTTGATACTATTAGATAATGTTGATGTTGTTTGGTGATGATGAATGTATTCATGATTGAATGGATGAACGTGAATGAGTATAGGAGTATAAATGTAATCGTGTGACTATCTTTAATCACCGCTAGTGAAACAAGCAACACATTCAAAATTGCTGTTTTTAACAAAAAGGACCATTTGATGTACAAGCTATGTGTGTCAAGTATTGTCAAATCCATCAGGATGTTTCTAGGTAAGGATGCAATATACGATATTGACGCATATGTCACGCGGTTTATGACAGGTTCCTGTTTGGACATTTGTGAAGTTATTTATTTGTTTTAATCTACTCGAACATAATTAATATTCTATGTTTAGAAGTAAAATACAAAGCTTCATTTTGATTATAATAGTCGTTTCTTTATTGTGATATATTGCTTTAACATATTTACCTGTGTTTCTTTTAGCTAATCCTTCTTAGCAGTTCTCAATATCAGTAACACTTGCGTCAGTTAATAATTAGCGACTAATGTATATCACGTTTAGACTAAGTGCTGTTTACATGTTTGTTCCTGTATATTTTGTATATTATCATTTTGTAGTATTAGTTTATTCACTTTAGGCCTATGTTTGAAAGTGTAGAGTTGGATATTTTGCCGCTCCGCACCCGACTGTAATAAATCAGTATATAGAAAATATCATCTTTGGATTATCCTTTTTCACAGACTACATTAGAGCTCTAGCTGTAGCGCTTTGAAACATATAAGGTATAAGCGTAGGGTAGTTTGGGGGAAAAGGATGAACCCTGACGTCCGCCTCTGATGGATAACACTATTTATCAAAATTTTGTACCCCTTGGACCTGTTGTATATGTTAGAATTATGTTATAGACTTGACTTCTTTCAGTCAACATGCATCCACATTTTGTCACATCGGTGTGTAGGCAAACGGAATAGATTTACCAAGAGGTACTTTATCATAGAAAGCGCTTCTTAATATGGTTAATATTCTTGATATAAAATATTGATGCTTATTCTCATATAAATCCCACCTTTCAAATCATGCAGATGTATGCATCACATATTTATGAATAATATGGGAAAGACATGCGAAGAGATCATTGACTCAGTGTCAACCGGTAAATGCCACATGATTGTCGATAGAGCGAGAAGTTCCAAATTATCAATATTGGTTAAATTTCTACAAGCATCTGTTAATTAATTAATTAGTTTTGATTAATTTGTTATTTTGTTCTTACGGGTCATATTTAGGTTCTAGCGACCGACATACATTCAGAAGACAAATTGTATGGAGACAACAAAGTGGGAAGACAACAAATGTCGGTTTGGTGTATGTTTATTGGAGATATAACAAGAATGACAATTATAATAGTAAAAGAAATTTAATGCGTATCAGCTATCATGATTGATCAATTAAGTCTCCTTTTCATTGAAGCGTCCTAACTGAAATAAGTTTTCGAGTCACAATACTTGATAAAGCGGACACGCGATAATCCAGAGTCCCATGATCCGTAAAACTTGCAATCCGGACGTAAATTGCCAGGAACAGATTTTATAACTTACATTTTTTACAACTAGCGATATTCATTTGCATTTTTCTCTCTCTTTTATAGTTACGTAATACTGCATTATAATGACAACATATTTGTTTTAACTTTTAAGTTCATGTTGCATTTATAACAAAAATAGCCGGTTGAAATGGGATTAAGGAATCTTTTTTGTAGAAATATGTGTGGGTGAGTGTGGAGAGGTGATCTTTATAATAATTAATACTGTATGTGTAGATATCTAACTATGAAATGTCTTGAGAAATAAAAAAATAAAATGATTACTCACTTGAAAGGTGATATTCAGCAATCCACACAATCTAAACGATTTGGGCTAAGGACGTAAGTGTCTGGGTTACCGAGGATTCTTGGTTGAGTCTACCATGCAGATTAAATCATTACAATGCTCCACCGCCGCGGAACATAAATGATATTCGTCATTTGAACAATAATTGATGTTTAATCGTGTATACATATGTCTAATTAACACAAAAAATAATATGAAATAATTTAGTTTGCCTTTGGTGCGTGCGCAATCAGTACTTCATTCCATATAGGATATTGTGCCACAGAATATTTTCGGGATGCAATTAATTATTTTTATATTTTTAACTAGAAGTAAAATTAGAAGCTCAAACTTTTCGATAGTGGTAATGGTGTAAAGTACATTTAAGTAGCTTTTGTAACTGAAGAAAATTACTAAATCGTCTGCTCCTGTTTTTGATAGTGAAAAAATGCCGTTTGTCAGCGGTAGAGCATCTTTAAGGAACCGTTATCATAATGGATCTGGTCATCTACCTTTTTCATGTTGAACATTTAAGGCAGAAATATACTATTTTCTCCACTAGCAAAAACGTGTGTAGACCCCACAGCTTTTCCCTACAGAATCGTACGTTTGGGAAACCAGACATATCAAAAATCAATTGTCCATAACAAATGTAATTGTTGATATTGTAATACAGTCAATTTTCTTTTTGTACAGACCACCCAAGGGACAACAATATACATGTAATGCCCTCGGGAAACATGAGTTATTTCGGGGAAACAAATCTTCATGTCTCCGTCACACCAGGGCAATATATGAATATTGCGTGGACTGTGATAGGGTTCCTTACCGCGATGACATGTGTCGCAGGTGTGAATGCCAGGGTCAATTAAACGAACATACTGTTTTTGAAATCTATACGCTCCTCGTATTGAAACCAAGATTGGTTTTTATAACCAGTAGGTTTTATAGAAAAAATGAATTGTGTCGAATTTGGTCATTTGAGACCCTAGAAAAGTGGTCATAATAAGCAGGTGGTATCTTTGTAGAGGTTGACGTTAAAACCGGTTTTACTTATATGGGATTTATTTGTTTGATATAATAACTCAACAATACACTATGATGAGAAAATATGATCGTCGAATCTAACTACAAAAGCAAAGAGCAAGAAACTAAAGCCATACTGCCGGAAAAAAATATTTCATCTTTATTAGTTTGTGTATATATATATCAGACCAATAAGAAGGATTTTGCCCTGGCTAGAACCTCTATAAGTACTGTTCATCATAACACAAGCAGGACGCGAAAATAACAACCAATATCTCAATTCAAATAGATGATTTTGGGATGAATAAGTTCGTTTCTAATCGGCAGTATTTTAATGTGTATTATTGATAGTTAACTTAATAAAATTTGATTTAATATCCTTTGACACGTACACAAGTAGCTACGCATGTCTTTCAGGAATCGTGGAACCAATGTAATGAATCCTGGAGTGACTGTTGAGATCTGAAACATATCTCCGACAGTAACACCAGACCTATTGACATTCGCTTTCCCTCTTCAACTGTATTTGCACATTGCTAATAGTTATAAACGGTTCAACTTGAATGCTGAAAAAAGGAGAAAGGATTGTAATTAACGAAGAGAAGAAAATGTTTTGCTGATACCAGTTGACTACTGGAATTTGTATGAAGGGAGCATATTTGGTTCAAACGGGCTATTTTTGGCATTTACAATTCAGTTAGGATTACTTGCCAAATCGTGAAGTGTCCTTATAGAATCAAACGTAAGAGTGGGCTAACATGCAATCTAGAGAAGCAAGTTGTTTTGCTTTTTTCGGTACTTCGAGAAAAACTCAATCAAAATTACTTTGTTAACGTGCCATAGCTTTTTGCAACAAGGTCTGACTTGTATTGCCATTAAAAAGGGATAGTTTTCCTCAGAAGAAACTATTAGTATTTCTTATTAGAGCGAAAAGGCACCTTGATGTGCTTCACACAGAAGGGGATCCATTCGACACATCCACTTTCATACTTAAATCTGACAATGCAAGTCAAAAAGTATACATTTGAGATTTAAAAAAAAATAATAAAAAAATAATTTTCAATATTTTCTTTTCAAAATTCGTTTTTGAGACAACCCCTTGCGTTTCTAAGGAAGGGCAGTCGCCATTTTGTTTTAACTCTGCTTGGATACATCATCGGGTACCGACCCCTATATAAAGCGCGTGAACCACACACACGTGACGCGTGCCCAGAAACGATAACGTGGTGGCACGTAAAACTCATCAATTCAATTCACACACGTGCGATCAGTCGAACGCTCGCTGTTCAAGGTGTAAAAACTAGTACTTGACCGGCTCTAGATCTACTATACTATATACCCAAGACGTATTTACGTCTAACCTGAGGCCGTGCCATAATAATAAAATGGCAAGTACTAAATGTTTTTGCAAATAAAGTTTCTGAGAACCATGTATAGATTTATAATTAAATTAAAAGTAACGAATGAATTCATACCATCTTTCCACGTGCGAGATCAATTTTGAATATAACGTAAACAAACTTGGAAATTCTAATAGCAGATAACATTTAAAACTAAGAATAAACACTGCACTCACCTGACAAGATTTCATAATAATAGTAATATTGTCAGCTAGATCCCAAAATATGTCAAATACGAGCTAATAAAACACTTCAATATTCGTTAGATATTACACGCACATGTACACGTGTGTGCCTTCGGTTGTTTATATGTGGAATCGTCACTTGCTCGGGACAGGTGGTCACATGCGCGTGGCTAGTCGAGTATATCGGGTACGATAGTATACGTGGAGATATGTGGACGGATTATTAATAGGACTTCTATTCATTTGTGTGGAAAGATAAATGTGAGAAACATCTAAATGACAGCTTAGAAGAGTTGACGTTTGCCTGCTAAAACAAGCCCTACACATATTTACAGGTAAGGGGTTTTGTTTATGTATTAGTAGATGATGCACAGTGGACAACTTCTAGGTGTTTATGTACATGACTGAGCGCACGTGTGTCGATTCACGTGCTTTATAAGCAGAGTTCAAACAAAATGGCGTTTGTCCGTCCATAGAAACGCATGGGGCTGTCTCAGAAACAAGTTTTGAAAAAAAACCCTTTTTTTTTAAATCTTAAATGAACATTTTTTTAATTGCATTGTCAACTTTAAGTAATGATATTGCTTAAAGAGAAATTGATTCAGGGATGCATTGGTATTTTTATTTACTGTATAGCGGGATATTTGAGCGGGGCTTTAATTTGGCGATTTGACGGGTAGGTACAGTGTATTTAGTTTGCTAAAACATCGCCTACTATAAAGACGCGAATTATTCACTTGCGATAAATCCTGTTTTTTCTGTCAAAACAATCATTAAATGGTTTAGTCCCATGACAAATGTATGTCATTAGTGTCTAAAATTACAGCAGTCATTGCCATTCAGATAAAAAATATTGTCAGCCCAACAACCATTACCAATAAGGACAAAATAACCCCGTGATTTCATTTTATATTCAATTATTTCATCTTAGATGTGTTTGTTTTGCAATTACTGAAAAAAACAACGAAGATCAGAGTTTAGAGCCCTCGTCGATGCCTTTTACCAAAAAAAAGTAGTTTTCATCTAGTACCGATGTATTTTAGATTATCTGCGTTTAAAACAATGCGGTTTTTGAGAATCTGTACTTTATTCTACAGTTCATCGCTTCCTATAGCTACGGGACAGATTTGGAAGAATATCAAATGCATGTGGAAATGTAATTATCACAGAATTTCAACAATTGTAATTGCGCGATAATTAATAAAAAGAGGAGGGATATTAATTTCTCACATAGCTAGCCATGTAAGATAGAGTTGTCCCATGAAAGACAGCTATGTAAGATAAATCTATCTTACATAGCTGTGACGTCACAATTGCCGAACAATCAGATGACGTCATATCAGCCAAAGTTGACGTCATTTTTCTTCTTTTTCGATTGATTTGCCGGATTTATTTACCATTTCGTTTGTTTAATTTGCATTTCAAACCGTTTTACCTAAGATTTCTTGTTTATATTTATTAATATAAACCAAACTTTGATGAGCTCTTTCGAATGGCGTTCTTATTTTTAAAATCGATCAATTATTTAAGAAGTTAAGATTTTGTAACAAAATGGCTGCCTCACCTTTCGTGCAAGTAACTCGACAAGCAATGTGAGAAAATAACTCTTTCATATGTAAATTATGTAGGATAGAACTATTCCACCCTCGGGTACAGAATTTTGGGTCAGAAACCTCGGCAAGCCTCGGTTCTGACCCAAAATTCTGTACCCGAGGGTGGAATAGTTCTATCCTACATATGAACATATGAAAGAGTCATATAGGTTTTGCAACGTTATCTTTATAATTAATTACACAACATTTATATCTCCCTTCCTTAAAATCTCTGTTAATGGATGTTTAGCCTCTTTTAAATGACAATTTCCATCCGAATAGCGCGGGAAAGAGATCATTTGAGAGTATATTTGCGATAGCATGTAGTTTTCTATTTGAAGTAAGGCGTGCACGATAATGTTGCTTGTTGTCGGTATATTTGTATTTTAGGTTCACCAGGTACACAATACAGTTTACGTATAGATAGCTGTTATCAATGGCCTCGTGGCGTAGTGGTTAAAAGGCTACTCTCGAATTTGGGCTATGTACACAAATGGTTGATAACGTATACATTAGCGTGTCACCATGGTTGTGAAATGTAAAGTTTATAGATAGACATCGGCTTCTCTATTTCCAACACACAGGCAGACCAGGTCGAGGGAGCCTACGCGATAACGATTGGTATATCTCCATACGTAGGGTAAGACTATACGTTCAATCAATGAAACTTGTATTTAAATGTCTCGTATAAATGCATGCAGTGTTTTACACACAACAATGAACTGTTAAGTAAACAATAACTCCTACAACATTTACTAATGTTGATATCCATCTCGATATAATCAGAAATCCAAAAGTCGTACTAAATGCTATCGGAGACGGCGCGTTAACGACAACTAGAGACAACACTCAAACTTTGTCACATGTGTGATTATACTATACAGAAATGCGCTAAAAATGTACATAATAGTTACATATAATCGAAGATAAGGTATGTATATTGCGATGTGTCCTATTAATACGAATGGTACTAAAAGTACGTGCTGAATTGTCTGGTAGTCGAACATTATTATCTTCTAGGTTGTAATAGTTCAAGGTTCACGATTTTCGATCACAGCAATATTTGTTTAAAGCACAGCTTATTTCAACTCCACATGTTATCATTTCCCAAGGTCCCTTTTTCAGATTTACCACGAAAAGCTCCCCAGTTAAAAGTGTTTTGACATTCAGGGCACTGAATTCTCTGTTCAGAAGAACGTCCTTGACCGTTATGCTATACATCGCGACGCATTTCGCGTGCGCTTTTATTGATTCGCAATGCGCGATATAAAATCGAAATTAAATCGTCGAGAAAAAAACTCGGTAAAGTATAGTTACATCTCGATCGCGAAATTAACTCAAATGTAAGTTATCAAATGTAAAATAGATAATGATCTACACCAACAATATGCTTATTGAACAAAACAGTCCAGCTTCTGTTGAAAGTACTTGTACTTTCCATCCGTAACTTTAAAGATGCTCAACCGCTGACAAATGGTAACTTTTCACTATCAAAAAAAGTAGCAAATAATTTGAAATGAAGTTTGAGCTTCTAATTTTACTTCAAGTTAAATATATGAAAAATGATAAATTGCATCCCGAAAAAATTCCGTGGCACTGTATCTTATATGGAATGAAGTAATGATTGCGCATGCACCAAAAGCAAAATAAATCATTTTATGTTATTTTTTTGTGTTGATTAGGCATATATATACACGATTAAACACCAATTATTTTCAAATGATGAATATCATTTATGCTCTTTCGGCGATGGAGCATCTTTAACGAGTTGTAATAAAAGAAATAGAAATGCTTACGAACAGAATATCCTGCTATGATGAGGTTATACGAACTTATATGTCTTCTACATGTTTAAAATAAAAGTTTTCTGTTCACCAACGAAGCCTTCTGAGACACAAAATGCTTCCTCAATGCTTGCAATTATCTGAATCTAAAATATGCCCTAGAGCCGTATACAGGAAATCTGACAAATGAAACGAGATATGTGCCAGCTAAAACTAGCTAGGTCTTCTGTCAACATCCTTTGATTAATGTAATTAATGTCTTACCGATTTTAATAACCACAGAATATAATTCAAAATTAATGCACTTTTCCATGGTCGCAGCTACGTTAGAGAATTCTGATATAATAATGAAACTAAAATTCTCACTTAAAATCAATAAAACGCTTCCAAAGTTTAAAGTAAATCTACACTTTATCAATAATTTTACTACCATTTACCAATTCTATTTATAATTGGTGTGTCGTAAATGGATTTGTATTAGGTTGTCGTTTTGAATTATACAATAAGTGCATTTTGATCTTTGGAAATATAATCCTTGGTTTATCTAATAAACTTGCTATGCGCATTCAACATTATTCGATTATTCAAACGATCTCAGAAGAATATAACACCCTATATATAGTTGCCCCTAGTTCGTTTTCTATGTATTGGGTTCAGTTTTCGGAAATATCTACATTTTGTTTGGTCCGATATATAGATATCACTGCCAGGTCTTCTATAAGCTGGAAATTCTAAAGGTGTTCTTTACCATTCCTTATTTTGAACCACTTATTCAACTATTTCTATTACTCGCTTTTATTTTATTTTATCCAAACATTATTTCACGTTATCAAAATATAAATTAATTTTATCGAAACATTATTTCATTCTATCGAAATGCTAATTCTTTTTATAGAAATATTGTTTCGTTTTAGGGAAATGTTAATTCATTTTATCGAAATGATGATTCTATAAAGCGATAATTATCTCAATAAAACAATTCAGCATAAGTGTTAGGCATGTGAATGGGAGGGATCTGTATTGCAATTATTTACTATATAGTTTTTATTTTGTATTTTATTACACTAATATATTTTAATTCTTTGTTGGCTTTTCCTGTATACAATACCTGATAGTTGTTAAAGTTTTTTTTTTTCATTTAATTTTATACATTCTATAGCGATATCCTACTGAAGCTTACTGCAAAAGTCACACTGAACAACACACCTCCCTATTTCATGATGATGACAAAATGCATTTTGATGACATCTGTAAATTGAATAAAGTACTAATGCGTTGTTAAATACAATTAAATTCCTAGCGAGTTGGTATTCTATAACTTCACCTCAGGAGGAATTTGATTCACGTCATTGGTAAATTTATATTTTTAATTGCACTTTTTAAACATGTTTTGTCATCTTCATCTTAATCAAAATCGATGTCTTTTAATAATTTCAAATGCAATTACATTGCACAAACGATTGATAAACAATTATCTATTTCCAAGTGCGATGGAAAATGCCATATTCCATAGGCAGAACCAATAAACAAAATCAAATGCCGAAAAAAATCCATTGCTATTGCGCTTAGTTGTATGGCTGAACTGCAACGTGAAATCGGCTTTCCACGAAAACAGTATTTATGGATCTACACACATTCGCAAAAATATAAAGAAAAAGCGATAAATATGAATGAAAATGTCCAACCTAAAGTAGGCTGACTAAGAATGTATTAATATGTATATTAATTCAACACAAAAACAATATAATCAAAAATACATGGTACAAATTTGAAAAATATACATATTGAAAAGGGGGCCAAGATGGAGTTACCAAAAAGCGCCCCTTTAAAACACAAAAAAATCAACTCAGCTTAAATATGGGATGAAGAGGGTGGGTAATTTTGGTTAAAAAAGTCTGATTAAAAAGTCTTAAAACTTAGCTATTCTCTTTGAAATCCAAAAAGGCTTACTTGTGAGAGGGGCTTCAGCATCCCACAATGTAATTGACCAATCAACATGCGAGTTATGCGAAAAGGGGACGCCCTAATTTCAAAGGGGAATAACTCTAACAAACCAATATTGCCAATTAAGGAAGATAACTTTAAGCACTCAAGTACCAAAATACGAAAATACTAGTACTCTTGCTGTGTGTTTAAGATGCATACATTAAGTTAAACATTTAGCTGTCTTATTATTTAATTATACATATGCACGTGAAAAGAAGATTGCCCAACTATACAGTGACGAAAGATAAATTTTCCTTATCAGATTAAAAGGGTCTAGATGTTCTTGAAGATTTCAAAAATCAGAAACAAACATCGTTGTTAAAGTTGGGCGACCTCTAACCACCTACGTTGTTATTTGAATGAAAAAGGTTTTTGATTATGATTTGTAGCTACTATCATGGCGGACACAAGAGATGCACGGATTCCTGTCGACAGAGGCTGGGCGTGGATGGTGTTGTTAGGTAAGTGTCATGAAAATGTCCTTATACGTACGGTGTAATACTGGGTTTTCTATACGTACGGTGTAATACTGGGTTTTCTCTCATACCTACGGTGTAATACTGGGTTTTCTTATCCTACGGTGTAATACTGGGTTTTCTCTCATACCTACGGTGTAATACTGGGTTTTCTCTCATACCTACGGTAATACTGGGTTTTCTCTATCTACGTGTAATACTGGGTTTTCTCTCATACCTACGGTGTAATACTGGGTTTTCTCTCATACCTACGGTGTAATACTGGGTTTTCTCTCATACCTACGGAGTAATACTGGGTTTTCTCTCATACCTACGGAGTAATACTGGGTTTTCTCTCATACCTACGGAGTAATACTGGGTTTTCTCCATACCTACGGGTAATACGGGTTTCTCTCATACCTACGGGTAATACTGGGTTTTCTCTCATACCTACGGAGTAATACTGGGTTTTCTCTCATACCTACGGTGTAATACTGGGTTTTTCTCATACTACGAGTACATAAAAAAACTTTTCTTCATTGGTTATCTAGAACAAAATTTTGTAATGAACATTTTGTTCAAAACTGGTTTTACAATAAAAGATGCAAACTTCGGGATTTGCGCTGAACATATCACGGCATTTTCATGTATAGAGAATTATTTTTCAGTGACTTTTTTCGAACTTGTACCAGTGACTTTTTTCGAACTTGTACCAATATAGCGGGATGTCATAGTTGTTGCAATAAAACATCGGTATAACAAAATGTTGTACAGCCCCCGGCATACATCAGTTTTACAACATTTTGTGACCCTTGGGTAGAATATATCTATCCGTCATATCAACATACAAGGGAGTCTTAAAATCGTACTTATTACACGCAAGACCCTGGAATAACGACGTGACGTCACAGCATTATAACTCGACGCTGATTTCTCGGGTTTCTGAGTGTCAATTGGATAAACCAGGACAGTAATATTGTAAAAATAGCAAGCAGATGAATTTACGTTAGAAAATATCGCAATATTTATGTTCGCAGAATTGATTCGAAGACGTTTTTGTCTTTGATTTATTTCAAAAAGAAATTGAAAATGGCTAGATATATGTTATAACTGCAAAATGGGAGACCTAAATCATCATTTCACATGTGGAAATGAAGGATAGAGATAAACCCGAAATGTTGTAAAAACTTGGCAAGGTTAAGAATTTACCACATTATATGAACCATTGGTAGGATACCTCTATTCGTCCTATTCACATATAACAAACTATTATGATAACACTGGTATTGTCTGTTGATACCGTACAGACAATCTTTTCCAAGGTTTTGTGTCATGTAATGCAGTTTATCATTATTTTCATTCATAGAGGATAATTAAAACCAATACAATACCTCAGTGAGTGTTGTTACTCAGTTTGGAAGCAAATCAGCTAACATGAAGAAACAATTTGTAAAATCGTATATAGTATGATAAGTTTTGATCTTTGAATACCACGTGTTTTCATGTCAAAATGCATTTTCGGCAAATGATTAGTTCTGGTATTTTGAAAAAAAGTTGAAATTCAATTTTTAAGAACAAGGTTTTTTTTATATGTGCATGCTTTTAATTTGTCATAAACTGTTTCTCGAATGTGAGTGTATATGTTTCTCAATTGGAAATGAAAAGTCTAAATAGAGAAGTTATTTTAAAACTAATAGAACCTTGTTATTTAAAAGATTGACAAATACTTATATTTTTTCATAACATTGTTCTTACAGGATCATTCGCGATATCCACAATCAATGTTGGGACTGAGAAATCATTCGGAATATTTTTCATTGAATTCCTTCGACAGTTCAAAGGGAAAGTGTTCATGACTGCCATGATTAACACAGTATGGAATGTGGTATTCAGTATAACGTGTATGTATGTGTTTATTGTTTTAGTCTGGTTTTACTTTTGTATTCATTTTTCTTTCATACCTACGGTTGTAATACTGGATGTTCTAGGGCAATGCAATCATGCCGCCTGAGGCTGTATTGCATGGCTACCCATGCAATAAAACTCTCTTGACGTCACGGCGTCAACAAAATTACTATTTCCTCGGTAAAATTTTAACTTTTTTTTTTCACAAACTTGACTGGTTTTACTATAAAAAGATGCAAACAACAGAATTTTTGTTTCTTACGGTGGATAACATATGAGAAAGCTAGTCTTGACTTGTGAGTATGAAAAATACGACACATATAACTTTAACTATAACTGTACATAAACACAGTAAAGTGAAACTTGATTGAAACGAACTCCGATAACTCGACAACCCAGCTTTGCTTGAACATTAGGATACAAATGTATATCGGCGTTTTATCGTGGTCCCTGCGAATTCGAAATAACCAAGTTCTAATATATTTGTGTTACCAGTCCATCAACATAACATATTTAATTTAATGATCCGATTTTTTACAGCGGCGTCTGTGTTACTAATTGGTTTCAAGCGTGTGAGCATAAGAATGTCAGTCTTCTTGGGGATAACGTTATGTACTCTAGGGTATGGCATCAGTTGTTTTGCCACTGGGCTGGAATATCTTCTGGTCTCACAGAGTATCCTTGTGGGTAAGTTGTACCGAATCGCCAAATCTGATTTGAACACGTTTAATATTATTGAGGAACTTTTCTCTTGGACAGATGTTAATTTTGACGCCATAATTTTTTCTCTTAAAATTTTCTCTTAAAAGCATAACGTCAAGCTCGAAAACATTTGCTGTCATAATAGACACCTACCCATGTAGTAAAAAGTTATTTACTAAAATATAATTTCTAGGTTATTAAATCTTTTATCCGATATCCGTCACTATCTTTTATGTTGTAGGTGGTTAATGGTTAACGTTACAGTCTTTTATTGTTTGGGAAAAGAAACCCGATTCTGTCATTCAGTATCCTAAATGTTCTTTTAACCTACATATTTTGTCAAAGTAAAACAATTTCCGCCCAAGTGTAAACAAATTGGCAGTGATGTTTGCCATTAATGGGAACTTCATTACCACAAAAAAGGCTGAATGAGCGATTTTGAACCACTTTCATTTAAATTCGAGGTTAAATAAAGTAACTGGAATATTCATTTAAGTGCATGGATTATTATAATGTACTTTGGTAAAACCATCGAGCACTACTACTCTTGTCGATAATACATAATAACTTCAAATAACAAAATTTCTGTAAATTATTTTACGACTCCAATATTTCGCATCTTCGTAATTTTCAACATAGCAATATGTCACTGACAATAACGTATTTATATAATGTAATCTGTATTTGCATATTACAGAGTTATCTTCCCTTGCGGGTAGGTATTTGTTGTGACTTCATATGTTTGCGAGCGTAATGACGTAACAACCGATACCTAATATGCAAAGACTGAATACACTTATTCACGTAACATTTGAATTTGCCTGAAGCTCTCTCGAAAATTTCGAGAATATTTGTATCTCGCGAATATGAGATGTTTAAACTATTCAACAGTCGTTGTATTATTTCCTTGCAGGCATGGGAGCCGCATTCAATATCCCACCTATATACATTCTGATCGGGGAATACTTCGATAAGAAAAAGGGTATAGCCAATGCAGTTTTTGTATCCGGAAATTCCCTCGGCGGAGTGATAATGCCGCCTCTTTACCGTTATGTTTTTGACGAATATGGACTGCGCGGGGGACTTCTTATAACGGCGGGAATCACATTTAATTCGTTGGTAGCAGCAGCCTTACTCCGTCCAACTACATTTTACATTAATCATTCTTCAAAGAAACTATGCATTGACAATGGAGATGGGGAAAGTAAACAGCTCAGTAAAAGTGCTGATGCGTGTTCGGATCTCAATTCTTTACAACCATTACTTTCAAATACAATGCCTAATAATTCTACAGATACACAGACAGACATAGACAATAAAGACAGTGACAAAAGTTCTAATTCAGTTACCGTGAAATATGACAAAAATAATGATATTGTGTTCGATTGTTCAACTCATAAGCCAGAAACAATGGAAAATCATGTGTCAACAATGGAAGATGAGGAGAAGGAGCAAGGATGTTTCTTGAAGTGTAAAAACAAAATGGATTGTTCATTGTTTAAAAATATACATTTTATATTATTTCTTGTAATTTATGTCTTGGGAAACGTAGCCAATATGTGTGCTCATATCTACATTCCAACATACGCAAAAGATATCGGTATATCCGACAATCGAATAGCTATCATTGTCTCTGTGTATTGTATATCAGACTTCGCCGGCCGAATCTTTGCAGGATTTTTAGCTGACCTGCCTAGAATCACTGCGGAACACGTTGTTTTTGTTTCACAGGTAGGCACTTATTTTTTTCTTTATATCGAAGTATGTTTTCTCGCAAATGTGACAACAAATACTGGCATTGTCTATTATTGGAGGCAAAAACCTTACCCACCTGTTCCCTTTGTTACTCTACACAGCAAATCATCATTGTTTGATCATTGGTTATGCTATGCAGTTGTATAATTTCGCGGATGCAATCTGTCGCCAATTAATACAAAATGTTTGGAACTTTTTCTCGGGGGCCTGTTTTCGCTAAACATGTTTAAAATGTCATGTACACGACATTCTTTAATAAACAAAACCATTAATTTGATAATTTTTTCGAGATATAAAATTTCGTGAATTTTAAACGCCCGCGAATATTAGCAACTGCACAGTAGCTGACGTAGTTGATTTTGGCTTTTTCTTCATCCAAGGTTGTTGTGGGGTTGGTCCTCCAGTTTACAATATACTATACGTCATTTATTCTGCTACTGGTGTTTGCCGTGATACTAGGCTGTTCGGCAGGAATGATCACCGCTCTCTTTCCACCAATGATGTTTGGTATTGTTGGGAAAGCCCGGTATCCTAGTGCAATGGCTATATTTATCCTATGGATTTGTCTTTTGGAAGGACTAGCTGTACCTGTACTAGGTAAGAATAATACATGTAACGAAATGTACAGTTTAGTCATTTGAAGAAAAAAAGGGGGTAGAACAGCAAAACACAACAAAAAACTAAATGATATAATGTGAGTTTTCTATTAATTTTAAATAAGATATCCAATAAACCTTAGATAACTGTATTTGTAATTAATTTACCCATTCTAATTATTGCAAAGACCATATCTATTTATATGTTTTTGTGTTTCATAAAGTACATGTAGTTCGTGGAGTTGTTGTCTTAAATTTTCGTGTTTAATGATGTAACGCAACAACTCGAGTTGGTTCCAGTTGGAACATTTTGCTTCGGTATTACCCGTTCTTTAATCGGCATCAGGACTGAATATTATATACTGTGAACCAACTTGTTTTCTCCTGCGAATTATTATTGCGTATTTCTTGATTCTTGTATATTCGCGAAAATTCATTTCCGCGAAATCAATGCCTTCAACAATTCTTTGACAATTGAGTTGGAAAAAAGTATTTCCATTAAATTTTTTTATTCACCAACTTAATATCCGCAAAAATGCTTTGACAAAGAAATCGCGAAATTTAGTAGCCGCGCGAAAGAAAGTTGGTTAACAGTAAATATATATATTGATATGTGTGTGGAGATTAACGAGTTTGTTTCATGATACTGTTAAATCAGAAACACGAATAAACAGTTAAATGCGCTAACTGTACCTTTATAAGTGAAGGCCCAACCTATGATCGATCAGTTAGCATTGCCTTAATATGGCGATTGATATACACCATTTTGTTATTCAGTCATCACAACTAGTAAACGCGATAAGTATCGTTTTTCCATGGTGTGAAGGGCAAATAGTGGTGCTTTTTGTCGTTGTACGATAAAGCGAAGATTTCCACTCCGAACAAACGATAATAATTGTTGAAAGTCCTTCGTACTGCGCGCGAAAATACAAAAACGTCTTTTACGAGACGAACAAATGATAGACAATCGACACATATCAGACACCATACTTTTTATGTTACAATTTATATTCCATCGTCTCAGCCCGTAAAGGCGATAAGTATCGTTTTTTTCGAGCGCGATGTGAAGAGCAAATAGCGCTGATTATTGTCGCGATACCAAATACCGAAGATTTTCACTCTGAAAACAACTATGATAGTCGTTAGCAGTCCTTCATACCGGCGGGAAGAGACAAAAATGGTAATCTTTCACCAGACGAAAAAACGAAAAGAAAATGGACACATATGAGCCACCATATGTTTATGTTACAGGTTACTTCCGTGACGTCAACAGCACTTTTCACTTCACCTTCCATCTCATGGGAGCTTCATCCTTTGTGTGCATTTCACTTCTTATCATCTTCATTATCTTAAAAAAGAAGACGAGTTCCCGAGAGAAGGAAGATATCAACGATACAAGTGCTTAGAATACTTAAAATCATTCAGAACCGACATACTACAAAGTCGATATCTACGATAGGGTTTTCTTATACTGTAATACTGGCGAGGTACTTACGTTTCACTGGATTCGCTGTTCTTTCACCACATCTGACTCAATAAACATATCGATATATACTGTAAAGCTGATCATATTCGCGGGTTCATCCATCTTCGCGCAATTAAAAAACCCCGTGTAATTTGTCATAGTCATAGAGTTACATAACATAGTCTATCGTGTTGGAGATGCATTGATATGCTACAAAAATGACGTGCAAAAATAAATCCCCGCTATTTCGCACAACAAATCGCGAAATTTAAACACCGAAGTAATTTAACAACTATGCAATATTACATGCACGACGAGATGAACGTGTGTTCTTTCGGAGCCGTAATATACAGTACAACCTGTCAAAATCAGTCATTGTCTAATTCAGATTATTGTCTATTCCTCCTTTCATTGTGTAACATTTTTCTTTTTAATTTTATCGCATAATCCGGCTGATATCTAGTGATTTTGCCTGTATAATATTTTCGCGTATGTCACTAGTGTAATATGACCTGGGACGATTTCTGTTGGCTGGAAATTCATTGTGACGTCAGACAAAATAATAAAATGACGTCAGGAAAGATGACGTGACGTAAGGATTACTATGATATCGGGACAAAAGGCTGGTTTTTCGGAATACATTTTGACGTGATTTTTTTTGTCATGTAGGTATTTGTAGTTATGTGATAAAAAGTATCATAAAGTTATGTCTATTTTATGTGAGATTTCGCCATGGCTCGCAAAAATAAAAACTTCTTAGACCCGTTTCATAAAACCTCATATGAAATGAACACTCATGTAAGATCCTATATATATTAATTAAAACCTGTATAATCAGGAAACCTGTCTATACCAATCAAAAATGATGGTCCCGATGGCATTCGATTTAGGCAAGGTATAAATTGCTTAAAGGGACAATTCAGTCTAAGAGAACATTACAATTTGTACATATATCGGGAAAAAACCCAGTTCTAATGGAAATTAGACCAGGTGGTTTTACTATGATATGCCTGAAAAGCCCATGGTTGTGACATGTGTGCAGATGTTCAAACTCGCTCACTGTCCGCCATTACACATTGTGGTCGAACTTCTTGTATGCCGAACCCTGTCCTTTGCTCGTAGAGTAATGCAACTGTTGTCTAGAATTGCTCAAATCGATCTGACAGTAGTGTGTATACCTTATTAGGTGAATTGTCTTGCCTAAAAATCATTTTATCACATTCTCAGTGGTTATGTAGTTTATTTGTTTTCACGTGCGTGGCTTTGGCTTGGGTATGGATACAGCGTCCATATTGTACCTGCTTAATCGTATTGATCAACGATTTGATATTTCAACGATATTAATTAAAATACTAAACAATGACGTGAAATTTGTCAATATTTTATGTTATATATTTCATAAGAAATGTAGAACAATACATTTATGCCATATTTTGCTTCTTGGTTATGTAAAAGAATTAGCCCGAGTGAATTGTCCCTTTAATATCCTTAAGACCAGGTAAAAATTGTGAAAAACAACAACATTAAAACTCAATCATTATACTGTGAGTTCTGGAGACAAAAGCAGAAAAAAATTATGCTGAGTTCGTAAAAAATGTACCTTCTGCTAAACAAAGCGTTCAAAAACAAGGCATCCTTTCTGTTCGTTTACATGAACATTTACATGACAATTGTGTCATAAAAATGGCTGAATAACGCCATGGATATTAAACTTGTCAATCATCAGATGGTTTCATCGTGAAATTATTACCAATCATATGTTTAAGTAGCAAAAAATTCCCCTTTTAAAAAAGCCTTCTCGATTCTTCCCTTAATTTGTAATTGACAATGCTTACAAAACAGCAGAAAAGCACACCTAAAAGACATATTATGGCTAATTGCACTAGTTACGTTTGTAGCACTGACATAGGTACAGCCGGTACAGCGTTTTGACATGCGTGTTAGTCGTTCTAATGATGTCCCCGCGGTGTCTAATAGAACTGCACACCTCTTGGTTGTTTACTCAGGGGCATAAACGACACATTTTTCTTGCGTGAAAACGTAAATTGACGAAGAACATGTTATTGTTGAATACAGGTCACTGGCCTTAAGCATGTTGTGGCTAGAAACACGAAATATGTGTAGGTTGCGTGCATGTCTGTATCCGTGAAATAGACAGTCGCGCGTTCTTGATAAGAAAATATAAGTTTCACATTTTTTGTTGTGGTACCATTAATTTTATCACTGTGTAGACGAATAAATACATGTGAAGCATTTTGAATGGTATTTTGTATAATTAGATATTTGTTCATAAGATTGCTAAATAAATGTTATTTGGGGAAACAAGCTGAACGTTGTTCGATAAACCGAGTTATACACAGGTTATATAAAATGTACTGTATTTTATATTTGCGATAATTTTGAAGAATTAAAATAATATTCATTTATTTTGGTGGTTTACAAGGATTGAGTTGTGTGCATACTGGTACTGTTTGAATTTTTATTAAACATGCAAGTGTGTGGTATTATTCTGTTATTTTGTTTAAAGCAGTTAGTTTCTAAAACTCAGTACTCTTCGACGAAAAATGCAGAAACATAAGGACCATTTTGATGCTTAAAAGCTACGACATACTGATTTTGAAATCTACAAACATATGATGTGGGTTTATATAGAATCCAAAACAGAAATTGCTTACGTATTTTGAAACTTAAACGAAGCAGGAGCCAATGCCGAACCTGATAGCTGCATGCAAACATTTTTTACTAAAAAACGGGGGAATGTAAATCTATGCCGAAATTAAAAAGAAATGTACAACTACATGTACAGTGAAATATTTCTATAAAGAACATACAATGGAAAAGGGAAATGTATAGTCAAATGGTCATGATACACAGGTTAAATTGAGTTAAAGGCGGTTATTTAGTTACATGAAAAAATAAGCAAGTGGCCTTTTTACAGAGGTGGTCGCTAAGACAGGTTTTGCTATACAGTACACAACGTTAAACGATAAAAAATCTTGAATGATCAGACAGAGTTGTCTGCTATTCCCATCATGTCCTGGTCTATTATTATCCGATTAAACGCCAAAATGTGTCCTCAAGTAACAATGTATATGTACGGATAATCTATATGTCAAGTCGTTTAAACGTTTTCCTTAATTTTCTTGTTGAGGATTCTTCAATAAAGACACACAATGAGTTCATCTTTGATATCAGTTTCGTTTTCAATGAGATTAATGCAAATGAAGCAAGGTTTGCAATATTTCCTTTCAAGGGTGTCGATATAAACCAATGATTTTCCATCCGATATCTGAGAGCACCTAAATGGTGCACGTGGCTAATTACGTGTAAAAATGTACTGATCACCGTGCACGTGGCTAATTACGTGTAAAAATGTACTGATCACATGATCACCGTCCAAACGTCAACGCGATATTGGCTATACTGAATTTTAAGATTTGGTGTCGTATCAAATTTCTTCACGAGATAGCTATCGGAAAGATTGCTATCGAACAACTAACAAGGATTATTAAATATGACAGATTTAGTTTTTGTCAACATTAACTTCAATATTTGTCAGGTGTCACATATCGACATTTGGGTTTGATATTGAACCTTTATAAAGGCAAGCAAGTCGAAAGTTAAAAGGTAAGTATGTTTAAATTTCGCGTGTAAGAGGAGGCGCGCGAATTACCTGGGCGCACGGACGGTCAGTGGATCGAGCGGGCAGGTAAACAATGGCGTAGTAGCGGTGGTCGTATGACAGTGGATACTACGGGATAGATATTGGAAATATAAGTGAATAAGCGTGAAATACAGATCACGGTAAATATCATATATAACATATGTAAAGACAGCACAATTTCCCTCCAAAATTATGTGGAAAAGGATAGTTAACTCATCGATATCTAACAGTGAAAATATGTTATTAAGAGATCGAATGCACGCGGAAGGAGATTTCCTAAGATTCCAATATATACATTGTACCTACAGTTCACCTCATATATTATGGAAACTACATTGCACACCCACAACACGATACGTTGCCAAAATGCTAGCATTTGTTCCAACTTGGAATGAAACAGTGTGCGAAAAATGTGAAGAACTGTATATAGATCCCATCTTACATTTAACCACTCAGTGTCAGCATACAAAATTGGACAGGATTTAATTCATGGAGAAGGTTCTCGCGACATATGGACCGGAACTGTGCACTTATATTGATGATATATCCCACGAACACTTTTTGAGAATACTGTTCGGAATGGACTGCCAAGAATTCAAAAATATGTTTACCTCAAGAGCAGAATATATGCGGGGTACAATTTCTGGAAATTTCGTCAAGACATTTTCACCAGTATACAAACTTGTTCTAAAGAAGCCTTCTTAAAATATCCTGTATATAGACTTTAATAGAATCTGACTACGCACTTGATATGTAAAACTCTAAAGTTTTGAGAAATCCTTTTATTTTGTTAATCTCATCTTTGAGGAATAAAAGCATTGATTGATTGATTTATTGATTGTATGTACGGTGAGCAATGAGTGCAATCGTGTTGTTCGTTTAATGTTTGACGATAAGAAGGATTCATATTCATAATCTTAAACTAGATGTTTACTTACTATAGTAAAGCATATGAATTACAAATAATGTTATTAATATAAATAGTACATATGCTAGCGAATGATGGAGGTTTGTAAAGTATCTTATGAGTTCAGTTTTGTTACATGTATTATGGAATATAGTCAGGGATACAATGTATCTATATGTAATAGATAAGGAGTAATGTTTAGCAATGTAGTGAATTTCGTTATTAATTTGTTGTAGCTTATTATTCCCAGTCAGGACTACGATCGACTGAGGAGTATATCAATGGAAGCCCGTAATGGCCGACAGCCCGTGCTACCTAGCTATGACTACAGGCGTCCATAGATACGTCTTTGATGTTCATGAATAGACATTCGTCTTAATCAGTGGCAGCTAACGGTTTAACTTTATTTAAGTTTCTGAATCTGTAAATTAAGCAATTTTGAATCAGTGTTGTTATGTCTTTTAACCACTCTGTCAGTAAAGCATGTCCCAACTGGCATTCTACCAAGACAGGCTAATGGAAAAGAACCGCTTTAATGATGCGAGCTATTATGCTGAAAATCAAATCAAATACTTCCTTATATAAATCAAAGGAATTGATTGAGCGGCTTAAACCAAGGAGTAGCACCACCGTACACGTAAATGACATATATCGACAAAGAAATTTGATAAAGTTATATTGGTCTTTAACCATCAAAGAAAGAATGCCACATTTTTCTGTGATATCTGCAAGGGTTAGGATTTTGACCTAGATAAGAAATGGTATCCTATGATAATAAAATGAACGAGGAAATAAACGACACTTATAATTGATGTCAGTGATTGTATTCGCAAAGGGACACCAATCAGGTTTCGGCGCCTATTAAGATCATAACCTTATTACGGCAATCATCTATCTTGTTTGACACAGGATTACCATTTTGGCGACTCTTTAGCATACCAATTAGTGAGTGGACATGGGATTTGAGGGATTTTATTTACAATATATAACCATAAGCCGTGTTTCCTTTTTTTCCTTTTTTTTTGTGTAATTTGCATTGAAATATAAACAAATGTTAATAAACATTGCATGGAAGGTACCGTAAGGTGAATCCTGTTATACAAGATATATTTTGTAAGCATATATATCTTATTGTGTATACTTGAACATTACTAAGTTGATCAAAAATTGTATGCATAAGGCCTATAATTGAGAATTTCAATATTTTCAAGGAGCTAAAACGTACTGAATTTGTACTACAAAGATTGATTTGTGCATGAATATATCATAGCATTTGTAATTATGGATAAGGACAATCATATTTAGGTTTAAAAAGGTCAAAAAGGTTCAGTTAAGAAAAAAAAGTAAAACCCATGCGAAGGGGAAACTAATAATAAATAAACACGTATTACCTTAAAGGGTAATTAGATAATTAAATGAAGTTATTTTGACGTAATCAAATTAATAAGCTTAAAATGCTGATCTCGGTCATCGCAAAATGTGCAATGTATAAGCGTCACACAGACAATGACATTTGCGCTATATCATATGTTAGCGCTAAAAATATGACAACCACTTACAATAGCCTTGTGTTACTGATGTCCATCGTAAGATACAAATCTCAATCTGCTATCATTAGGCCCCGGTGTCTGATGGTAATACCAGGCCGATCACACGGAACCAGTATATCGCTTAAATTCTTGTTTATCACAGCACTAATTTGACGTATACAACCACCAATTCCGGCTAACGGATTACTCGCAAGTAGGTGCCCTCGCGCGACCAGATGACCTCACGTGGATCATGAAGGTCAAAACCAATGTTCTGGCTACGAGGTCGGTGTCAAATGGCTTTCCGCTAAGTTATCGATCCAAGCAACAAATAGATAGTTGGCTGTCACATTACTTATATATAGGGTACGTAAAGATGTTGTGTGAGGAGGATATGGGTGCTGAAAAGCCATGGGGCTTGTTATTTACAGAAGGCACGAATGAATAAAAAAAATTGTAGTATTGTATTGTTAACTAAGAAATATTTTGTAATCACACCTGTCTGGCAATCTTAGGGGTTGACCAATTGAAGATTTTGCTCTGTTGATGTTTCTAAATAATCTAATTTAACATTGGTTATCCTTTTATGACAAATGGTGTGTAACACACATTTGATGTTTTAGCATACCATATGGTGCGCGGTAAATACATCACTTAAATTAATTTCCAATATTAAAAAATGAGAATACTTTCATGTTGGACAATTTGTAAAATATTAAAATTTCTTCAGTGAAGTATCACACTTACTAACATCTGGTCTTTTCATGACCTCTTGAACTCTGATGAGGGTATTACTACGCCAGAGTATAACTACTAATGTAAATAAGAAAACTGATCATAAAATTGGCTTAGTAGTAATATAAAGGTGCTCGTACTGTGC